>NC_136484.1:165021874-165034374 GCF_053919585.1 Euprymna scolopes | reverse complement strand
TTCCTTTTCAGATTAAATTTGTTTTTAACTCTTAATTCCAAGTGTTTTTTTAACATGTTTTATTAACTATTTGCTTTTATTATAAGCTATCTCATATTTGGTTTTATCGGGTGTTTACATCCGACATTATCGGTATATATATATATATATATATATATATATATATATATATATATATATATGTTTATATATATACATGTTATGTAGTAATTGTCTGTCTTTTTGAGATGAGGTGTTTTCATTGATTGAGATTGTCGGACTGACTTCCTCATCTTGGTTGTTATAGTCACAACTTTTCGGTCGTTTTGCCCTCCGGCCTTCATCAGGTGTTTTTTTATCGAACTGAGGAACCGTTTGTTAGGAGTTCCGAACCTAACCCTTTATTATTATTACGGGGGTACCGTGTTCAGACTCCAGCTAGGCCCTGTGACATAGTTGCTGATTCTCTGTTTTGAATGTTAATTTTCACTGCCTTCGTTCAGGATTGAACTCAGCACCTCACTAGTGACATATGGCCGAGTGGTCCTAGACGTTGTATCAAAGTTTACATTTACCCAAAGGTGCTGAGTTCAATCCTGAACGAAGGCAGTGAAAAGTAACATTCAAAACAGAGAATCAGCAACTATGTCCCAGAGCCTAGCTGGATTCCGAACACGGTACCCCCGTAATAATAATACAGGGTTGGGTTCGAGACTCCTAACAAACGGTTCCCCAGTTCGATACAAAACACCTGATGAAGGCCGGAGGGCAAAATTGCCGATACATTTTATGCATTAGAACGTTTTTCTTTTCAATTGTGCGCAATCATGCATAATGTAGAACTATGCATAAATAGAATTTACCGTAATAGTTAAATGAAACGAATCGTCTACTAAAAAATATTATTCATCAATCGACGGAAAATTAGTAAGCCTACATATAGTCGCTCACATGCATGAATGGGTATATTAAATTTTACTTGTGCGAATGGAAATTTAATTAACTTTCTTGGATTTACATTTTTGGATTTTACCGTCATTGGATACTTTACCTTTCACTTGACTATTCTTCCACGTGTAATCACCTTTTTCTTCGCCATATTCCCTCTGCTTCACTTTTTGTTATCAAGTAAGATCTTTGACTTACTTGGAGTTTCATCAAATACTTTTGTATGCAAAATCCGATCCCGCATTTTGCTAATTCCTACCCTCTGATGAGAAGGAAAGTATTTCTTCGAAACTTCGCGGATTAAGGACTATCCACTTATTAAGTGTTTCCTTTTCAGATTAATTTTTTTTAACTCTTAATTCAAAGTGTTTTTTAACATGTTTTATTAACTATTTGCTTTTATTATAAGCTATCTCATATTTGGTTTTATCGGGCCTTTACATCCGATTGGGATTACTTTATAAATATTAATTCTTTAATATTTATAATATACTTTCGTTTTACAATCTTGGATCATTTTGGTTAATTAAATTGTAATTTTTATTTTATATATATATATATATACATATGTATACACATATATATATACGCACACATATATAGATACACACACTTCCATATATATACATACACAGATACATTCACACACCTATATATATGTATATATATATGTGTGTGTAAAATTTTGAATCGAATTAAGTAAAAATAATTTAGCAAACTAATATTCATAGGTAATCCATGAAATTGAAAAATTATAATATATATAATATTCAAGTTCAATTCAGGAATTGAAAACTTACTTTAGTATGAAAATTTATAAGAAGTCAAAATTAAAAGTATAAGAGACTAAAATTAAATAGGGTAGTCATATAAATACTGATACTAATATTTGTATAGGTTTTAAGTTTACAATATTATGATTTTATTTTTTCTTGAATTACATATATGTATATATGTACATATATTTTTTACTCTGGCAAGGCAGGATAGGCTGTTTTTAGCAGCTCCTGCCCAGATATGGCAGCAGTATTCAATCCCTGGATGCACTTGGCTTTTATATAAATAGAGAATTGCATCAGTAGTGAGATATCTTCTGGAGCGGTAGAAGGATCCCACCATCTTTCCAGCAACCTTGGCAACAGACTTGATGTACGTGTTCCATTTCAGATCAGGAGTAAAGGACAAACCAAGAAGTTTGTAAAAACACGGGGCTTCTCCCAGACGAGAGCCATCCATTTCAATTGATGCCAGATGGGGATCAGAGCGTTGATGATGTAAAGATAGGAATTTGGTTTTAGGTGCATTAAAGGAAACCAGCCACGCCTTCCTCCACTGAACCACCCGCTCGAGATCAGGGGAGAGAGAATCAGAGAGAACTTTGTCATTTACAGCCTTTGATGTGTTGCCGTAGATGGTCGTGTCATCAGCATGGATGTCAACGAATGATTTAAGTATGTGTTTAGGGAGGTCATTGATGTAGATCAGGAAGAGAGTTGGGCCCAGGATTGACCCTTGAGGGTCTCCAGCATTAATACTGCAGGCCTCTGATTTTTGCCCATCGACCACTACTCTTATGAGCCTATCGGAGAGAAATGATTTAATGATTGAGAAAACATTTCCAGTAATACCGTAGCTGGAAATCTTGTGAAGTAGGCCCTTATGCCATACCTTTTCGAAGGCCTTTGATATGTCAAGAGCAATTGCCCTAGAAAGGAAGCCTTTGTCAAGAGAGTCACTAATCCTGTGAGATATAACCGTTAGCACGTCTGCGGTAGATTTTGCAGAACGGAAACCATATTGTGTGTAATCAAGAAGATTGTTTCTGCTGAGGTGGTTGACTATTTCTCTATTTAATATGGATTCCAGCAACTTACTCATAACGCACAGGCGGCTTATTGGTCTGTACTGAGAGTGAGATGACTCATCACCTGAATTCTTAAATACAGGGCATACTGATGAGGTTTTCCAGGGAGTCGGAAAGCACTTCTCCTTAAGGCAGCGCTTAAATAGTTTCGTAAGTATGGGAGCAAGTTCTGGTTGAAGCTTTTTTCACACTATAATTGGGATGCCGTCAGGACCAGTTGCTTTACTGGAATCAAGGTTCTTGATAAGCTTGGCGACCTCCTGCACAGATATTTGTATGTTACCTAGTGTGTTCTGTGTTATACGAGGAAATGTGGGGAGTTGATGGGCTTCGTTGCATAGGGTAGAATTAGCTGCAAAGTTCTTTGCAAATAGTTTGGCCTTGTCTGATGCTGACGAGATTACCTCTGGTCCATGGATAATGGTTGGGATAGAACGCACACTTCTGTTCAGGATCCTATTGGTTATTTGCCAACACTGGTGGGAACCAAGCCGCTGATCAGCTACTTTGGATTTAACAGACTGGGCATATAGATCTCTTGCATTTTTATTATTACTCTTTATACATATATATATATATGTATATATATTCATATATATATTCATACATTTGTATGCATATATTTATACATTTGTATATATATATATATATTTATATATTTGTATATATATATATTATACATTTGTACATATATATGTATATTTATATATTTGTATATATATATTTATACATTTGTACATATATATGTATATTTATACATTTTTATTTATATATACATTTGTGCATATATACATTTGTATATATATATATATATATATATATATATATACATGATTTAAACACTTCAATTCAAGTATTCAGGGAATAGTTTGGTAGAAACGTTTTGCACACACAAGGACATGGTCATGTATATAAATCCATACATCTCATTCTTTAGATATAAATAGACATAAGCATTTCCGTGTGTTAGAACGTTTTCTTAATAAATTCTACGCAACTGTTCAGAATATAGAAACTATGCATAAATACAATTCTTATAATAGTAAAAGGGAACTAATCATGTTATAAGAAATCACAAAAGTAAAATATTAATAAATTATTACTCGCATTTCTGATGAATATGCAAATTAGGAAACCTTTATGTAGTCACTTGTATATCCATGTCTTATAGGTTGTAATATCAATGCCAGAGCGTTATAAAAACGCAACATTATCGGTATATATATATATATATATATATATATATATATATATATATATATGTTTATATATACATGTTATGTAGTAATTGTCTGTCTTTTTGAGATGAGGTGTTTTCATTGATTGAGATTGTCGGACTGACTTCCTCATCTTGGTTGTTATAGTCACAACTTTTCGGTCGTTTTACCCTCCGGCCTTCATCAGGTGTTTTTTTTTATCGAACTGAGGAACCGTTTTTAGGAGTCTCGAACCCAACCCTTTATTATTATTACGGGGGTACCGTGTTCAGACTCCAGCTAGGCCCTGGGACATAGTTGCTGATTCTCTGTTTTGAATGTTACTTTTCACTGGCTTCGTTCAGGATTGAACTCAGCACCTCACTAGTGACATATGGCCGAGTTACCCAAAGGTGCTGAGTTCAATCCTGAACGAAGCCAGTGAAAAGTAACATTCAAAACAGAGAATCAGCAACTATGTCCCAGGGCCTAGCTGGATTCCGAACACGGTACCCCGTAATAATAATACAGGGTTGGGTTCGAGACTCCTAACAAACGGTTCCCCAGTTCGATACAAAACACCTGATGAAGGCCGGAGGGCAAAATGGCCGATACATTTTATGTATTAGAACGTTTTTCTTTTCAATTGTGCGCAATCATGCATAATGTAGAACTATGCATACATAGATTTTAGCGTAATAGTTAAATGAAACGAATCGTCTACTAAAAAATATTATTCATCAATCGACGGAAAATTAGTAAGCCTACATATAGTCGCTCACATGCATGAATGGGTATATTAAAAATATTAAAAAGTTCATTTTAATAATTTTTAATAGAAAGTCTAGTTTTTAATAATTATGTCAGAGCGATAAAACCTTTCAAGTCATATAAATTTAAACGCCTTAACGGTCTATCATGCCTCAGTATTTTTGTCGTTAACTGCACAAATTGAATGGACTCCTCTTTTGATAATTTGTGTTTCTTGAGAAATTTTAATCTATTATTTTTACAGAATTGTATTTCATTAAAGCCATTAAAATGGTAATAACATATGCAAAATTACTTTGTGATCACACAATACATTAACTTAATGCTAATGATCCTTTCATTAGGATTACATCTAAATATACTTTTACATTTGGTATTTCAATCCAGCGATGCATTGCCCTATTACACATTTCTTGAGAAGAAGAAAGCAGCATTTTTGATAAATGTGTACATATGCTGTCAATGTAGGTTTTTATTTGAACCGACAGGCGTATTTTTATATTAGACTAATTTCAGCTAAAAACCATTGTTTTTTTCCCTGATGTTCACGTATCCTTAAAGAAAGGGGACTTAATTGGCGTAGTCGGTTCCGTCATGTACTATCGAAACAAAGTTTGCTCGTACTTATGTTCAGCCGTGTCATGCGACGCATGAGGCAGTCAAAGTATATTATCGTTTCCTAGCTGAAGTCAAATCAACAGTGTCTTTTCGGTTTCTCTCGTACAATTAAATCTATCTCAATTTTCAGATTCCAGTTCCTTGTTAGTCTGCCCCTTCTTTTTCAGTAGAGGCCCATTGTGGTGCCAATTATTTGCCATTCTATCTGGGACACAATGATTTACAATACGGACTTACAGCCTAGTTGTGACAAGTTCAAATCCAGTTTGCTATACAAAAACACTTTCATAAAACTCACACCTGCCATTGTGTCTCACCCATTTTCAAATATACTTAATTATTACGGCTACCTAAATTAAGAACTATTGATTAAAAATTGACATTAATCAATCTCGAATGTTTAAGTGGTAAACGACACCTGTGTGTTTCAAGTTCGAACTCAGTTACTTCCACAGAAGCATGTTTACTTAGGAAGTTGGCAACTTGATATGGTCCCACCGGTAAATATCCGATGTCCTTCTGGAAAGAATTCAATCTAGAAAGACATCGGCGACACCGATACCAACAGTAGTCATTTGCTACACACAAAATGAGGGAATAATGCTAAACAACAACAATGACACTGACATGAGATTATAAATAGTTAACGGCAATGACTAGCAACCTTGGTGTGCAAAGTTCGAATTAAATTCGTTCCACAAAAATACATTAATCAAACTCCCACCTGACCAATCATAATCTAATTATGACAAATTATCGTTTGACTGGTAAAGTTACTTGGTGTGTCAATGTCGTAGAGAGGTTTCCCGAACGATTTCAACACCAACCAGCTCTCCGGGGGGAATAAATGATATGCATAGACCATTAAAAGTCACTTACAAAAGCTTGGTCAAGGGGTTGTATATCCTCGGCTACATCTGCTGCTTGGTCGTTTCTTCGAGTTCTTTGTCGGTGTAATTACTGGCAGGATCGCTGAGCTTAGACGCTGTATAAAATAGCAGATAGGAAATCTTTTTTTATAAAAATATATTTTTATTTATTTTAATAATTAAAAAGTATTTTTATCTCAAGATACCTTCTAGACAAACCTTCTATGACCTGGTTGCGGCTTCAGCTTTTACATCCGTCGCCAACCGCGATCAGATCCAAACTAAATTACAGTTTTCCCCTTATTGAAAGAAAGAGTAAGAGAATGACACAAAGACAGACAGAGAGAGAGAGAGAGAGAGAGAGAGAGAGAGAGAGAGAGCAAGAAGGAGATAGACAGATAAAAATATCTATAAAAAAACATAGAGATTGAAATGATAATTCCCATGTGCTAGCTGAGTATGTTCTCCAAGTTTACTGCCTTCGACCTTAAGACGAACTTTGTCCCCGTGTTTATAAACAATCTGTCAATCTGAATCGTGACAAAGACTTATGTTTTTATTAACATGTGTTCAAATATACTTGTCTCAATTGGAGTACAGAAAAATTCGGGTATACGACCCAAAATGTGAGGAGCGGAGTTCTTAAGAAGAGCCCTCCCTCTTTGTGCCACATAATCTCTCAATACGATGCAAATGACAGATAAACTAAATCGGATTATTTTTTGCTTGCAATTGGGTTGCAGTATAGTATTATATCTAGAGGAGTCAAGAGGACAGGTCAGTTGTTTAGAGACGCGAAAATATTAATAAACTCGGATATATAATTAAGAAACTAACGATGTTGCCGCGTGAATCTAATGTTCAGATCCTTTACGAGATATTATATGATTTTGTTATAGAGTTATGTGGACGAAGGCTGAAACCCTTCATCCGGTGATCAGACGCATATTTACAAACTTTTATTTTATTTTATTTCTTATTTCGTAGTTTTCATGATTTCTAACTCCATTCTTATCATGCCATGGTAGTAGCAAACAGTTCTGTCTATTATTGTTCAATCTATAGGCCAAATATAGTATGTCCTAGATATAACATAAAACTGTATCCGATGTTGCACATTGAGATTAGGTACCTCAATGTGTAATCATTACTTAATTGTATTTAGATTTATAACGTAAACATAATGCGGGGACCATTAGGACAGAGGAAGTTGTTCCTTTTGACCATTCCCCGAAATTGAAACGATACGTTAGTTTACATGGAACAACGGATGTAAACGAGTGAAGTCAGGGGAGCTGTATGCGATAAGAGCCACGAGCAAACGTTAGAAATACTCTCGTGCGAAACGCCTGTAATAAGAGTCGTTTTACGCGTTCCTTCCTGTTATCTATAATATAAATCTCACCTGTCTTTTTAAATGTATGTATGTATGTTTGTTTGCTTAAAACTTTCGACAGAAGCGACGGATTTTAACGAGATTGGTATCGTTTCGAAGCTCAACCCTTCGCACGACAAATATAGAAATATTAATTCCTTCGCCCTCAACTGGGCACTTTTTTTTACAAGGAGGGTCGGTTTTTTGCGTCGCCATTTTTTGCAAGTATCGGTAAGAATGACTTTTCTAATTTCAACGTTTCGAACTTCCGATCGCGTCAGGGAGTAGGGGTAAGACGTCAGGTTTTCTGTCACTTCCTTTTCCGCCTTCGCGTTACGGGTTCGAGCCTGCCTGCCTGTTTGCCTACTACTATTGTTTTCACGTTACTTTTCTCCTTCGATGTTCGGGTTTTAGCCTGCCTCTCTGCTACCACTTTAAATTTTGCTCAACACACACCTACTAACACCCGGGAAATGCCGGCCACCCAGAGTAATTATGCAGAAAATACAAATTCTGTTGAATAAACTCATCTTATTTGATTTGAATTGGTTAAATGATGATCATTCTTTGCGGTTGTCTTTTTGACTGTTGATTGCAGTTAAACATTGTTTGCCGTCATGCCTAAATACTACGAGATCGAAACGCTGAGAGAGAGAGAGAGAGAGAGAGAGAGAGAGAGAGAGAGAGAGAGAGAGAGAAAGAGCAAATATGATTTTGAAATATATTATTTTACCTCGTATTATTTGGATTCTACAGACTACTATAATCTTCATGAGTGTTATTCTCCCAATGTTTGGATCTATGTAAGCTTCACCCTTCGTTAGGAGTAATTCGGAAATCTACACGAAATTTCGAGTGCAATCCTTTATTTACTATCCAGGGGTAGAATGCTCTTGTCTCCACAGCCGGATAGAGTTCCTACTTTATTCGCAGTTGTATTTTTAAAGTCGTTAGCATTGAGAATGAAAGAGCGCAACTTTGCAAATGAATGTAACTAAGTACGTTATCCATTACGCCACGGATCCTTGCGAACAGTTCTAGTATGAATTTTATGAAACTTATATAGTTTATAGATGTTTAATTTTATTGCTTATTATGAATATAACAGTGACAAAAATCGAACATGTATGGTATTAACAGCTGAAGTGGAGAGATCTAAAAACTCGATAACGTTTCGCCTGTTTAGTGTTGATCTTTTCAAGAGTAAATGTGTTCGTTGAGCAACGAACACGTTTTACTCTTAACAAAGCCCAACTGGTGCTACCAGATCAGGCTGTCTGAAGATACTGGCTTCCTGAGACGAAATGCACCTAACATTGATGATTTTTGTTTTTCTACTGCTTTTGCAAAACTTAATTATGTTCTGCCAAACCTAAAACAGAAACAACAACCCACCGTTTCCTTCTTCTCATTTCCCCTTTCTCTTTCTATCTCCCCGACTTCCTGACTGGTTTTCTAACTTAAACTGTACCAAACATTAATACTTTAGCCCTTTTCCCTCTCCCATTGCAAAACTCATTCATGTTCTGCAGGGCAGGGCACAAAAACGATAAAATCCACCATAAAACAACCAAATCAAACACTACAAACTAACGATTGAAGATACAAAGAGCTTTAAGAATAAAAAGCTTCTGCAAAATAACTGGATGCAACATGAATATTATTTCCAAAATAACTGGATGCAACATGAATATTATTTCCAAAATAACTGGATGCAACATGAATATTATTTCCAAAATAACTGGATGCAACATGAATATTATTTCCAAAATAACTGGATTCGGCATTAAATAACCCGAAAAGGGTTGATATGCTGTAAAACAAAATAACCAACCAAAAAACCCCAAAGTAATTAGGCGAAAGGTGGTCGAGTTTTTAGGTGTCTCCACTTCAGCTTTTAATGCTAGTATTTATCATCTATATCACTATTTATTACTACATATTATAACTATATATACTACTGATTTTAACTCTTGATAGTACGGCCGGCAACGCGAGTACCAGAGTTCCTTTCTCCATAATTTATTACTGTACATAATACACATGTTTTCCCTCGGCACCAAAGCCAAAGCATTGTTTAGATGGTTTCTTCCCTTTAGTTGAAGAATGTCCTGATCCTAATGAAGTTCTAGGAGATCAACCATCCTAGATGTTTGCCTTCTTGCCTATTGGGAAGATGTTCGTTCATTAATAATCGCCCAGGCCTCTTATTACACGGAATGCCGATGGGACGGCTCAGGCATTTATTGCTGGTTATGCTGTTCTTCCTCTAGAATGCTGGTACTTCAGATCTCACTCTCCTACCCTTGTGCACATGATCCCTTTGTGGTCCTCCGACTGGCGGCATGAGTATTCGAGTCCTACGACACTGGACTATAATGCACATACATTTACAAAAGGTAATAAAAATTTAAGCGTTGTCGCTGTTTTTTGAATAAAAGAAATGGGCATTAAATAATCAAACGAGAAGCTCCTGTAATGAAAAAAATTATGTTGAAATATGTTCTTTGGTTCGATATATTTTTACTTCCTGCGTACGGAAATGACTTTAAATTTATCCATTGATTTTTGGTTTTATTTAATATTTAAAGTGCTTAAGTTGTTGGCATATCGCTTACGATGCAGTCGCCTATATTTCTATGTTCGATAATTCAGCTACCTTTTCAAGTGCACATATTTGTAAGTTCAAGATTCCTGGAAAACAGAAACGGCGGTGTTAGTTTTTTGGGTTCGGAAGCTGGATGATAAAATAGAAATAAAAAAGCAGTAATAACATAAAACAACAACAACAACAACAACAAATATCGAATAAGGAAATAAACAAGCGCGTTCTGTTTCATGCTGAAAGGAAATATTGTGCTTATCAAGTTTTTTATTTTTATTATTTTGTTTTAGTGATCATAATTCAAAGAGGTAAGCAAAGTGGGTGGTTTGAGACCGCATCGGTTTTTGCGGGCATAAAAGGTGGGAAATGCAAAAGAAATGTGGAAAGAAACAGAGATGTGAAAATACAGCAAATGATAATGAAACATTTACATACAGCATATATATATATATATATATATATATATATACATACATATATGAGCTATGCGCACGCGCACACGTGTACATGTGTGTATGTATATGTTAGGAAGATATATGTGCATATATATATATATATATATATATATATATAGAGAGAGAGAGAGAGAGAGAGATAGATAGATAGAGAGAGGCAAATATGTATCTATTGATCTAGAGAGATAGACACACCACAGAATATACATATATATATAGATACACACACGTGTATATTGGAGATACAGCCGTGCTCCTATCTAGATAGTATGTAATGCATATATATACGCGCACACGCGCACACACACATATATAAAGAGATACACGCCCCCCCATATATATATATATTTCCACAGCCCAAAGAACGCCGCAGCCCACAAGAGCCATGCCAGCCTACGAACAGAAAGTCTAAGACTCGAGTTCTGCCCTCATTTGGCCTCATCAGTCAGGACACCCGGGATTTGAAACCCGAACCTCCTGCATGCGAGACAAACACTCTACCAAATGAGCAAACGCTCCCCACACAAGAAATCCTATTAACCAACACAGATCAAGCAAACCGCGACGAAATCAAGCTGTGGAATAGACCTACTTCATCTCCACAAGGGACGTGGTCATCCAACCAGCTGAACCCCAAGCCGATGTCTCACAAGTAGGGATTTTGAACTCGAAAGGACGACGCCATCCAGGAGAGCTAACCTAAGGAGCCATCTTTGTTATAGATTTTTCAGAATGTAAGAGATTATATATAATTATTTTCATAACCCAAAGAACGCCGCACCCCACAAGAGCCATGCCAGCCAAGGAACCGGAAGTCTAAGCCTCGAGTTTCGCCCTCATTTGGCCTCATCAATCAGACATATCCACACCCGGGATTTGAAACCCGAGCCTCCTGTATGCGAGTGAGGATATGTCTGACTCTTGTGGGGTGCGGCGTTCTTTGGCCTGTGAAAATAATTATATATAATCTCTCACATTCTGAATATTTATATATATATATATATAAGTATATATATATATCGGGAAAGATAGGTAGTAATATATATAGAGAGAGGGACAAATACACGCATCTAAAAACAGAGAGTGATAGACCTACAAATATATATATATATATATATTATATATATTTATATATATATATATAGAGAGAGAGAGAGAGAGTGAGATAGAGAGAGAGTGTTGAAGAGAGAGATGCATATATAGATACACACATTTATATTTGCAGATTTGGTTTAATACGACAGTGTTCTCTTGTTTAATTATTTTAGTAATGTTCTCGACGCGGCGACCAGGTTTTTTTAATTGGTAATTTGTATAATACTTCTCTGGGTGTTCTATTTCACCCACCCTTTCTAGCGCTTTCGATCTGCATCATTATCATTTGGCAGAGGTTATTTAAAGAAAAGTATTGATTGCAGACACCGCGTCGAAAACATTACCACAAAAATTAAAGAATCGAGAAAACTATGTGTATCAAATAAAAAACTTCATAAATTATGACTTGCTGCCTCAATCAGCATATATATATATATATATATATATATATATATATATATATATATATATATATATATATAACAAAAGCCTATGTTCCATATTTCAAGACGTTGACCATCTTACCCCTTTTTTCTTGAAGTACGTTGGCATACAAAATTCTTGACTACCTGTTTCGTAGCGCAGAATCACTCATGTGATTATGTCAATTCCTTAATTTATTCCGCCCTTTAACTCATCATAATAAAAAAACACTCATGAATTAAAAAAAAAAAAAAAATAAAGGCACATAGGCATGATAACTAAATCCGAAAATTGTGGGAGAA
>NC_136484.1:164916874-165014374 GCF_053919585.1 Euprymna scolopes | reverse complement strand
CCGATGTAAGTTTTGACCTTCATTTAGAGGCTTCATGTTGATTTCCGAGTTCAACTATGATACCCGAATTCGAAAAAATAATTTCGAAAAGGTTAGCGGTTATATCGCTATATCTTTACCAAATGTATTAATATTTTATTCTGCATGTGTAAAAATAACAGTAAAAGTTACGTTTAATTTGACTTAACCTGCCAAAATCAATTTCGATCTCTATTCAGGCGGAAGGTTGGTAGGTACTTTTCGCAGACACACTGACAAAGACACTTTTGTATCTATATATATATATATATATATATATATATATATATATATATATATATATATATATGTGTGTGTGTGTGTGTGTGTGTGTGTGTGTGTGTGTGTTCTAGATCGTTTTTATTTTGATTCTACGCAATTATGGAGAATGTAGACACAATGCATAAATAGAATTTAGCGTAATATAGAAATGAAATCAGTCAATAATTTATAAAAATCAAATAAATAATTAATTAACGCTCGTTTTTTTGCAAATTAATTTACCATTCATGTAGGCTCTCGTATATCCATGACTGAATATATTAAGTTTGTTTTCATAATTTTAAATTAAAAAAGTAGACTTTTGATATCAATGTCTCTGCGAGAAAAAATACACATTTATATAAACATATATATTTATATAAACATATATATATATATGTGTGTGTGTGTGTACACAGACACACATATGTATATATATAGATATGTATGCATGCATATATATCTATATGCACACATGTATATCATACGTATATAGAAAGAAAGAAAACTTCGAAAATAAATAGTTGCGATGACTGGGAATATATATACATGCAAACACATTGGATGCATATCACAAATGCAAAATATATGAAGATGTATTTTTCTGATATTTACTTTAATATTTTCCCTTTCCCATTATTTACATATATATATATATATATATATATATATATATATATATATATATATATATATATATATATATATATATATATGTGTGTGTGTGTGTGTGTGTACATGTTTATATATGTATATATATGTGTGTTTATGGGAGTGTGTTAGTATATATATATATATATATATATATATATATATATATATATATATATATATATATATTACAGATAAACATAAACCGTAAGATGATTTGAATTCAGATAGCTAAATAGATAACGTTAGCAAAAAAATTAAACAAAACTTCTTATCGTTTTCTAAAATGACGGGATAAAATTATTTCTAGGGTTTACACTAAGTACACACAACCGATGCTGTAGAAATGTGTTCTGAAATAGGAAATGCGGAAATGTATATTGGGAAAGTTGGAGAGATTCGAAGATAAAGAGAGTTAGACACTTACGGAGTGATGCGCATACGTTTGCCTCTGATCAACATATCACTCTTTACTTTTGTAAGGAATAATTCTTTAATGAAGTCATCACTTATCAATGTCCGAATACCACGCGAGGATAAGTGTTAAAGAGTAATTAATCGTCGTAAAACTTGTTCACATTAGACTTGAAAGAGACCACGCTATGGTTAGTTGCGAAACAATCTCCTGATATTGTGCCCCACAAACAAGCACTTCTCAGAAAGAAACGTTTCGCTGCTGAGGTAATTATTTCCTCATGAACTCTCAGACATCGCAAATGTCTCGATAGAATAATTTCCTGGGGATATTTCATTTTTCAGCAAAAGCATATCACACAGGAAGCAACGCAGGCATTGGTGATCAGAATTTTTCTATTGAATAATGCCGACCACTTTATTGATCAGAATTCGACGTTGTAAAGCAGGATTGTTCTTACATTGGCTTGGTAGGTCATTTTTTGTGTTGATCTTTATTGGATTTTGACTAGAACAGGAAATGGAATCGGTAGAATATAACGTGGAAGGTCAATTCGCGCTTTTAATTGTGATTTTCCATATCTTACTGGTTTTAGCAAATAAGATGTAAGCCATTATAATTATTTCCTATTTTCTTCTCTGAAGATATGGTAGACGTCGAAATCCAATAGGATAAGGAGATATAATATTTCCAGTGTATTCTTTGTCTTATAATAATAATAATAATAATAATAATAATAATAATAATAATAATAATAATAATAATATTTGTTTGATTTGAAATTTAACCATTTCACGTCATAAAATGTAAATTTATTGAACTACTAAAATTTGATTTATTGCTCTATCTTTTAATTTTTATTTAGATGGGATTTTCCTTATAGAATATTACTGCCAATAATATTTTGTAAGACCTATAATCACATGTTTTCGTACCAGTTGATTTGTTTGATAACTTTATTCTGAAGTGAATATATATATATATATATATATATATATATATAAAGGTGAACGTGTCTGCGTGTGTCTCTCTGTGTGTCTGTGTGTGTCTGTGTGTGTCTGTGTACATTTTCCTACGCAATAACTGTCAATTTTCAGTCTACAAACTCGAAATTTAATATCAAGGTACTGAGATTTGGGAAAATTTTTGTAATCCGTTTTCGGCCAGAAATTTGACTGAGTCAATGTTCAACGATTTGACCTTTGAGAACTGTACCAAACTTCTCCGACAATTTTGGGTCTAAACACTTGACGTTTTAGATATAGGTTCCTTGGACATGGATCTAACTTAATATCTTGATTTGCGCCCAAAAGAATAAATGTTAAGGAGTCATAATTGGGGTCAAATTTTAAAAAAAATTGACCGCTTTTTTTCTGAAAATGTCTGTGTGTCTGTCTGTGTACACTTCCCTCCACAATAACTGTCAATTTTCGGTCTACAGACTCGTAATTAGACATACGGAGTATTGAGATTTCGGAAAATCTTTTTTACAGGTTTTCTGCCAGAAATTTGGCTGTTAAGTGGTCAAAGTTCAACGATTTGATCTTTGAGAACTCTACCAAAATCATCCGCCAATTTTGGATCTAAACACTTGAAATTTTAGATATAGATTACTTGGACATGGATCTAACTTAATAACTTGATTTGAGCCCAAAACAATAAATATTAAGGGGTCATAATTGGGGTCAAAATAAAAAGAAATTGATCTCTATGGTCTTTACAAAATTACTGAACCAATTTTTGGTGTAAACATTTGAAAGTGTTTTCAGAGATAGGCCACGCTTTTGAATCGGTTCTTGGCTGAAAAGTTGGCTGCCAAGGGGTCAAAGTTCAACAGATTTTATTTTCCCGGTCTCTAGCAAACTATTCAGGCAATTTTGTGTCTAAACATTTTTAATTTTACATAAAGAGTATTCAGACATGCAGAAGGCTTTTTAATCAGTTTCTCGGCGAAAATGTCGCTGCCAAGAGGTCAGAGCTGAAAAAGTGTATTTTTGTAGGCTCTACAAACTTCCTCCGCCAATTCCGGGTCTAAACATTTGAAATTTTATATGTAAGTTACTTGGACATAGGCCAAGCCAAACATTTTAATTTAATTTGAGCCCGAAGCAATAAATTTTAAGGAGTCAAAATTTGAGTCAAATTTAAAACAAATTGACCTCTGCTGTCTCTACCAACTTTTCAGTATGGTAGTTAAGGAAGTCTAATATATAGAAAGGCATTACGGTACATATGCACAATTTTTATGTATACATAAAGTTATGAACAGTACATAGGGCCCGAGTAAAGCCGGGCTGAACTGCTAGTATAGTTATAAAAGTGAGAAGGTGTGTAAGGACACGTCTTAAGCTATATGCTTAACGAATTTTTTATCTAAAAACTTACAATTTGTTATATAGGCTATGCGGGGATGTGGAAATTTTTAATTCGTTTAATCCTGTAAAAAGTGCTGTTACGAAGAGAAAATTGAAAAGTTGATATTTGGCTATCATCAAATTTTTATCTATGTTACAAGAATGCGCATGCGTGAATCATTCACATAACAGATTCCGTGTGTTAAGAATAAGTAAGTTTAAAGACAGCTTTTAAAGACCGCATGCACATATCTTAGTTTCTGTATGGATTAAAATATAATACAGTCTTTGACAAAATTATGGAGCACCAATGAAAAATCGAAATCATAATTCAAACTAAGATATTTAAAAGTTAAGAACAGTGGAGTAAACATTAATAAATCTATTTTTTACATGGTGGTCACCACTTATAAAGGCTCGGAAGCCACTCGGGGATAAGGATTATTGCGTGTACAGTAATCAATGGGATATTATCGTAGTAATCCTTAGTATTGGAGATTTGATAAAGTGTCTTACTTAAGGGAGCGGTTTATCAGGAATTTGTTTATGTTGGACTTGAAGACATCCAATCTGTAGTCAGGTGGGAAACAGGCAAACGGAAGAGAGTTCCACAGGCGTGCAGTTCTAAGAAAGAAGCTTTGTTCATGGAATCTACGTTTTGATTTAGGCACAGATGACGAGTGGGGAAAATTATTGACAGTGGGTTCAGCTAGACAGGTGTTTATCTTGAAAAATTGGCGAGGGGGACCATAGATTGGTGCTCAGACGAGCACTTGCTATGGAAATAACGATAAAACAAAGACAGGCTCGCAGCGTCAATTCTGTGGAAGGGAGATTGCAGGGAAGAGAAAAGGGCATCCCCACTAAGCCACGAAGTCTATTTTCTATCTGTCAATGCAGGATAGGCTGTTTTTAGTAGCTCCTGCCCAGATGTGGCAGCAGTACTCCATCCTTGGACGTACTTGGCTTTTATATATTTTAACAACATTTATTTATATATTTTAACAACATTTAATTCATATATTTTAACAACATTTAATTATATATTTTAACAACATTTATTCATATATTTTAACAACATTTATTTATATATTTTAACAACAATTATTTATATATTTTAACAACAATTATTTATATATTTTAACAACATTTATTTATATATTTTAACAACATTTATTTATATATCTTAACAACATTTATTTATATATTTTAACAACATTTATTTATATATTTTAACAACAAACACTATTTGGCATGTCACCCTTTTGCCTTTATAACAACTTTTATTCGTTTTTGCATAGCGATGTTAATTGAATAAGAAAGTTTTCTATGGTCAAAATCGGATATTACCTTATTAAACTGGTTTATTTGATTATCGATTTTCAATACGTATAGGAAGAATCTAATAAAAATAATTATCAGAGAACACGGCTAGACACATAACATACATTTCAATAAAACCGGTCGAGCCCAGCCGTTTTAGAGTCCATAGATAACGAACTCAAACAATAAGTCTTCTACTGCCACAAACAATATCGCAGCTCACAGCTGTGTTATTTGACTGGGGAAATAAATACATCATCACTAACATTTTTAAAAATCACCCCCCACACACATATATAGGTTATATTATTCCTTGATTTAATCAAAATTCCGGAACAAAATACCTTTTACACGTGTTTCCAGAAGGCCGACTGTAATCATGTTTAATGCTGGTTCTAATACCCCACTCCCTCTTCATTAGAAAGGCGAGAAATCTGAAGTAATTACTTCTGTATCGCTAGATTTATAATAGGAAGTTCGCTGTGCTCTAACACTTGCCAGCCCTGTAAAACATTACCAAGAATTCGTTTAGCTATAGTCTTAACAAGAAACTTTCATTTTTTCTTACAATAAAATAACGAGAGGAAACTTCAATTAACAGCATTTCTCTCGTGAAAACCCCGCCCGAAAAAACAAATTAGAGTGAGCCTGCTTCCAAAACCAACACCATCATAGTTGTCTTCAAGTCTAGTGTGAACAAACACTTCAGTCACCCCTATAGGATTTAATTCACTTCAAATAATGTTTTAGCCACACAACCCACTGTTTCAGATGACCTGATAACTGTAAGGATGACCTGTAACTGTAATAATAAGGAACTGATAATAAATTACTCTCTCTCTCTCTTTTGTCCTTATTCTCGAGTGAGCTGGGGCCTACATAAATGATTATCTTTTAGTATTAAATAAAAATATTTGAAAAAATCTAGAAAAACATCCTCGGATGAATAGAGATGGTCGATCAAAGATTATTAGAAACAAAAGCAGAACGAAAATAATTCGGTAATAAAACAGTAAAATCTTATAAACAAAACAAATATACTGTTTAGAAAATTGCGCAAAATTAGAAGGTATATAAACTAATAGCGTGTAAGTTCTAAATCAGACGAGAATTTTTGTTTAAATGCAACACGAAACACACGTTCGTTCAGAGATAAATATAAATAAATTGTTGCCCAATATTCCGTTTGAAAGCCATTTTCGTAATTAATACCCATTTAGATAAGTTTCCAAAAACAGAAGCAAATAAATATTTTATTTATGTATATCTGTTATCGACATTAAAATAATCTTTTGGTACTGAAATGCTTACATTAAACGCGTGTCCTCTCATATAATATATTTGATTTTCTCTATGTGTAACAGAGCCTATATGGGCGCGTGTGAAAAAATGAAAAGCAGCCGAAGGATAGCTGACTAGCAAAGATTTTAGTAGCAGCAGCCGTTAAAGCACGTATGCAAGTTATCAAGTGGGCGCGAGCTTGCATAACAAAGGAGAAGCCATACACAACCTTGTCCAGGAAAGGAGCAAGTTACCGGACAATATCGACGTGGAAAATTCGAGGGGGAGAAAGCGCTGGCTAGTGTCCGCTTGAGGTGGCGGCGAAAGAAACTTTTAAAAAGCATATGCAATATTTCATGTGTGCGATAAAAACTTTGGAAATATAATGAAATGCGTTGTGTTGGAGGAACAACGAATAAATTCATTTCATTTACACCAAAAGAAATACTGAGTTGACTTTTTATTTCTTTACCTTTTTATTTCCTTGTTTTTTTTTTTTTTTGCGACGAAGTGTCATTTAAATGTACGGATCTGAGTATTTTGTCTTAATTAGGATACGTGGAGGAATAAATTTCACTTTGATTAAATTATGTACAGCATTATCATGGAATCTGCATTCTGGCCTGACATTCGTATGAATGAAAATGCAAAATTTTAAAAATTTTACTTCATATTATAAAAATAATATAGGCAATAGGAAATGTCAATAGATCCGGGGATTGAAGCAAGAGTATTATGGAGTTGACACCGATTAAGGGTAAACACATTCAAATAAGTTAAGGACTAAATATACCTAGAATAAATTCCATTTAAATAACTTTCTGGTATACGCTGGTGGAACGCATAAAAATTAAAATGGAGAAATGAAATGTTGCCAATCACATGGTTAAAATAAGATGGGATTTTCATGTGACAAATGTTTATCCTGACAAAGTAATAGAAGGTGAATCGCCTATATATGTGCAAAGTTACGAAGTGTGCATCGAAAAATCTATATTGAAATCGTTCAGCGCATGCGTCACCAAACAAAAGAAAGGCTGATTCAAGCAGGGAGTTTCCGTTTCTAAACAAGGATTAGAGATCTCTAAAATGTAGAAGCTTTGGTTGAGGAGAAACCGTCAATTTAAGAAGGGTGCAAACAAAAAAGGCATCGGCGGAAAAGAAAGAGAGAAATCGATAAAAGGCCGAGGAAATATATATATATATATATATATATATATATATATATATATATAGGTTTGAGGTGTTCAAAAGTCGGGACTAGTGAAGACAGCGAGGTTGTTAAATAGTGCTCAATAAAAAGAGCAAAATATTTAATTACTATTTGAGGGTAAATATGGGGTCGCTACAAATCGCCATTTGTTTCAGTCAAGGAGACTTCCTCAGGCGACTTAGAACCTCTTGATGCCAAAGAGAAAAAAGGGAAAGATTAGAGAGAAATTGAAAAGGACAACTGGGGCTCTTCAAAACAAGTATAAAAAGATCATAAAAAGTTCATAAAAAGTTGCGAGCTCTATCGAGAGGATAGAAAGGGGATTAAAAAACAGGAATAAAAAGAGAAAGATCGCATTAGAAGTTTATTCAAAACTTTTAATAACAGGATATAAATCTGAAATAATTCAAGTGGGTCATAATTTTACTGGAACTGTAAATTGTATAGGATGTGTATGGGTTCTGTTTATATTGAACGTATCAGGGAGAAAAAGAGCTTGCACGTTTATTATTTGACATCAGTAGTTACGCGTCGTAATACGTTAAGTTAGGTGTGGGGATTGATTAATTCAGACAAATTCATACCGAGACATACATCTGTATATACACATAAATACCAAATATATAAATACATACATACGTATGCAAAAGCGACACACACATACACACGTAAATATATACATGTAAGAAAATAGGCACACGCAAGAATACACAGCTATATGTATAGATACACAAATAATCACAGGTATACATATATAAAATACGTACAAATATACACACATACAATACATATATATATACATATATACATACACACGTACACACATATACAAATATACATACACACATATATATATCAGCAAATACATATATATGTACACCTACATATCTACGTATGTATACACATAATATACACAGACGGGCATCTACAGAAATAAAGCTACGTACATAGATACTATGATACAGACATAAGTATATATTTAATTAAATAGTATTAGGATATTAAAAATTAAAATGAATAATGTTTAAGATAACATTTTTAATTAAAGACTATTATGGAATTATTAAGAAATTATTAAGAGAATTAAAATTTAATTGTAAATATGTCCATATTATTAATAATAAGCAGTTATTAGTATCATCATTATAATGAGTTATAAAAGGTGTTAAATTCTATCATATTATTATGTGTTATGTAAAGTATTCATTTTAATAGTTATTAATTAAAGTTTATAATATTTTTTTATAGATTGGAGTTGGGAGGTGCAGATTTTAGGGCATGGAATCGAAAATCCTATCAGAATAGTAAGACAATATTTCGAGAGGTACAAATATACAGATGCAAATACAAATGGGTACGAACATAAAGTACACATACAAAAGAATACACATTTATGCATGTACAGGTATATAATAAAGGGGTAAAAAAGGAATTAAATAAATATATATATAATAAACAGAGTACTATTTGTAGCGACCATATATAACTGTTTACCCTCAAATAATATATATATATATATATATATATATATATATATATATATATATATATATATATATACTATTTCCTCGGCCTTTTATCGATTTCTCTCGTTCTTTTCGGCTGATGCCTTTTTTTTGTTGCACTATTCTTAAATTGAAAGTTTCTACTCAACCAAAGGCCTCTCTCTGTCTGTCTCTCTCTTTCTCGCTCTCGCTATATATGCGCACGCGTGCACGCGTGTGTGTGGAGGAAGATAAAATCCAGTTACAATTTTTTTACATATTACAAATTTCTGTATGAAACACGGAAAATTCACCCATGATATTGTTCGTGAACTGCTAATCAACCTTGCATTAAAACAATGCAAAAGAAATGCCGCATTAATGAGTTTTAGCAATTGATTGTAATATTTAACCGTGCAATCTTTTTCATGTTTCTTCCTTAGTTCGTCCGTACGTTAAGCATTAAATAAAGAAGAAACATCATTTTTGGTGGTCAAACTGCTTAAAATTCGCCACATTAGATGTGGCTAATCTGGCAACTCTCGACAAAAATATGAGAACAAGCTCCCTTTGATGTAGCCTCGTTGTTTTATATCATAATAATACATGATCATTGTTGTCATGGTGTGAGAAAGGCACTCTTCGTAATTTTAACGTTCAGGGTTTTATCATCGTTGAAAGAAATAACGTTGTCTGCCAACAGATGCTGGACTTACAATTTGATTTGATTTTTTGCATTGAAAGACTTGGCATAATGTTACTTTCTGATTATTTAGTATTACCTATTAATTTATCTTATTTGGGTCAGTGGGATATTTTTAATACATACACTATTTTCGTTGAAATGTTAATAAATTCACATTTGCTGCATGCTATTAGTTTTTGTCGAAAACCTATTTTTGCGATATCCAGATAACTATCAGATTAATCAAACTATGTGTATTATTTTAATTTGAATTCATTGAGATGAGTATCATTTATTAATTTTTATTTATTGCGGACTATTATCCTCACCACTAAGAAAAAATGAGGATCATAGTCCGCAATAAATAAATATTGATCAAAATATATTTGTGATGAAATAATTTCTAATTCCATAACATTTACACGAGTTTTGCTAGTTAATAAGTAGTCTGTATAATAAAATGAACGTACGTGTGTCCAGATCGCTTCCTGCTCATGTATGCAGATTTTCCGTTCATGAGTAAATAAGATGAGGTTCAATATAAATGGAAGGATAAAAAAATAATCGAGTATGAAAATTTAAATTGATGAGCAAAGATGAAGGGTCTTGTGGAACAGAGCGTGGCGCGTGTGCCAGCTGTATGCAAATGACAGAGCCGTTTGCGTGGTGACGTCACGGCAAGGGAAAATGGAAAACAGCTTATAAAAATATGAACTTGTGTACAGATCGAGAATCACCTTAGACAGGACAGAGTAAGACGTGTTATACAGATGGCCTGAGAGCAGCAGGAAAAATCGCGTGTTATACATAACAGAACAAGAACGGAGTACGACAGAATTTTGTTAAGCTTATTGGAGTACGCGAGTTTTAAAATGTAATGACACTAAACAAAGCTGCACAATGGTACACTTAATTTTAATTAATATCTAAGTGTATATGGGTGTCTATTTATTTCTGTCCAATCGATTTCCGTACAAATTAGCACTTTACACAACGAATAGAACGAGATATTGACAAGTGAAGCACGCACGGCTCTTCGTGAGTGCACAGTGAACGAGGCACATACAATGACAGTTTAGCATTTGCGCCCCCCCTCCTTTATGCCTCAAATGCCCCCAGGGGACGTCAATCTCGTGGAAATGAACAAACGGTGAAGTTTTATGCCTTAAATATGCATATTTGAGTTCTGCACCATGCAAAAAAGAAATGACTAAATCCATCATTTGCTCCCCCCCCAATTTAGCCCCAAAAGTCCCCAAGGCCTAAACATATTTAAATTTGAGTCCAGCACCATGCAAAACTGATAAATAGACATACACAGAAAATTTTAGACAAATATGATAAAATAGTCCTAAAAATGGAGTGGTTTTATTAGCCCTAAAAGAGCACCTGGGTCACACTCAAGAGTTATCGCGAAGTATAGACAAACAAAATTATATAGGAATCAATTAATTACAACTTTTCAGAAAGTTTTATAAAAATCCAAGGCATCAATTTCTTTTTACAATAAGCACAAAAGTGTTAATTTTAGCCATTTTAACTCGAAATGCAAGCCAGGGGGGAAGGCAACAGGAGCTATCCCGGAAAATGTGTTTCTGTTAGTATTTTTACTCATATCATGTTTAATATTTGTGCAAAAATTTCAAAAAATTCCAAGGCATAGTTATTGAGAAAAGTGCGAACAGACGAATGGACAAGGAGGAATTTACAGGTCCACCCTCTTTTGTCGTTGGAATAACAACAGTACGCAAAGTATGTAGTGATGACTTTCAGTCATGTAGATGCAATATAACATTAAAAAAATTATATAGCTATGTAACAGGTTTAAAGGTATTCAGTCGCCTTAAGAAAATGAACAGAATGCGCATTCATGACAGAATAGCCATTCTCACCTAGGCTGAACTCCGTTGAGAATTTCAGATATTTCATTGAGTAATTTCTTAACATGATAAGTGGTGATAGGCAAATTTCCCTCCATAGAAATAGGCAAAATAAAAAAAAATGTTCTGTAACAACGTGACCTCTTGATGATTTCCCATGTCAATACGGGGTTTCTTTCCATGTTAACGTTGGACCTATAAGTAATCGAATCAGTTCGATATTTACTGGCAAATGCACTCTCCATTTATAACAAGTCCCCTGCGTTGTTCTATTTATTAATTTTATATTCTTACATTTTCTAAGACGCGTTGAAAAAGTTGGTACATATGTAATGGTTCTCAACACGATGTAGCCTCAGTCGCAAAGTAGACAAAGAATCGGAAAGAGGTCCAACTACCTTCTGCTCGTTGAAACAACAATTATTTTCTCATTTTCTAACCAAGCGTGACTTCTTGTTACGGCTGTGACGTCACTCACGTCTCTAACATGATCGTCTTCTATAACGTGCCTTTTCTCCTTTTTATAGTCTTTTTTTTATTTATCGGTGATGTTCTTTTGTATTTGCATCTCCACATTCGCGCCCTGTTGCGTATCTGCAGAACACGAACTGCTTTATCGCCGGTATATTTCGGGCAGTTTACGTAAATCGCCGGAAGATACGAAAGGGAAATTCCGAGGTTGTTCGCGAAAACGCTAGCCAATTTTAAAGTGCTGAACGAAAACTAAGATTTTTTTTTAGTATTTACCGAATATGACCGAACTTGGTCTCTAAAGTTTAAAACCTTATCAAACACTTAAAGATTAAAGGAAGAAAAACTATAATGGAAAACAGTCATCGTATGGTAATACTCATGAATACAAATATATATTTCTGCAATTTTCTTACCGTGATGAAATAACCTTATTATTTAAATAACCTTATTTATTTAAATTATTTATTAGAAATAATAACCTTATTTGTTTATATACTTTTATAAATGTGTTTTTAAACTATTCTATACTTTCTGCTAACAATACACGTTACACAAATACATCCAGAAAGTTAATGCAAGTCATTTCAGCATTTTAATTGATTGCTACGAATAGTAACAAAACATTTTATCACAATTCTGCTGATAATTTCAAGAGGGAAACAAATGTAAAAATATGAAAACGCATCATTAGTATCTGGAGGTAGACAGATAAAAAAAAAAACAATTTTTAGAATAACATCACTGATCCAAAAATAATCGAAAAGTCAAAGAAAATGAGTTAAGATTTAGATATTTCACCTTTGCCACTTTCATCATGGCATAAGACGAACAAAAGCATCTTCTCGGAGTTTTACAGACCAATTTAAATATATAAAAAAAAGTTTGGAACATATGCATACGGAGCGTAATATTCATAGATCTAATAATTATTTAAAAAAAATAATTGCACAGTTGGCCGAGGAGTAACGGTCGCTTGTCTATTGAGGGAAGCAGTCATCATCCCATTTTAGTGAATGCAAAAAAAAAGTTTATATCTTGTGTTATTGCTGAAATTAAATCTTCTGAAAGCCGAAGCGTGACAAAAGAATGATTAAGATGAACAACATTTAGTATGGAAGATGCGAGAGATGTTGTAATCGTGTAACAAAATTGATCCATATGTAGTGTCGATAGAATGGGTAAAAATAAAACGAGTGAAGCAGGTTAACAGCAGCAGCCTTTGTTTAGTGTGTAATGTACGAGAAAATGTGCTCTAAACTTGTATATTTTTTCACAAGTATTGAATTGAGTTAAAACGTACGGGAGGATTTACATATATATATATATATATATATATATATATATATATTATATATATATATATATAATATATATCATATATATATATTATATATATACAGATTATAAATATTATTATACATATTATAAATATATTATATATTATACATATTATATATATTATATTATATATTATATATATTATATTATATATATATTATATATATTATATATATATTATATATATTATATTATATATATATTATATATATATTATATGTATTATATATATATAATATATATTATATATATAATATATATTATATATTTTATATATATTATATATATCTATAATATAAAGCTGAATGTCTGTGTGTGTGTCTGGTCACGAATAGGCTCCTATATGGTTGACTATTTAAAAAAAACTGATTACATATAATGATAGAAAATGTATCGTGACACAGGAATGGGTATGTTTGATCTGGCAGAATGGTGGTTCTTTTAAATTGTGGGGCCTGCGTTCGCGCCTGGTCCACAAAGTCTGGAAATAAAAAATTTAAAAAAAAAAAAAAACGTTCATAAATGTTTTTGATACATATATACATAAACTTTGATAAATATGTTTTAACTTAAATAGGGATGGTATAATAAAATTGTGGGATCTGCGTTCGTGCCTGGTCTCCATAGAATGGAAATAGGTACAAACTTTAATAAAGACTTTTCATATCTATCTGCGTAAGTATACTTTGATAATTATGTTTCCGTTTGAGGAAATATGGTATAATAAAGTTATGGGGTGTTCGTTTGCGCCTGACCTCCTTAGAATTGAACTATGTCAAAAGGTTTAACAAGGTTTTTTAATATAGATCCACAGAATATTGTGATAAATGTTTCAGTGTGAACAGGTATGGTATAATAAATTATAGGGGTTATCTATTTTATTTTTAATTTCATCATATTTTGCATTGGTTTTGATACCCCCAAATTCGAAGCTATCTCTTTACACCCCTTCCTTTTCATAACCTATCAGACTTTCATAAAGTAGACCCCATTTTCTGTAGGCTGTTTTTGCACCCAGTACACGACGGGTACTTTTACTAGTATTATATATATATATATATTATATTATATATAATATATATATATTATATAATATATATTATATAAATTTATATATATATATTATATATAATATATTATATATTATATATAATATATATTATACGTAATATCTATATATTTTATATAATATATATTACATATAATGTATATAGTATATATATATTATATATATTATATGCAATGTATATAGTATATATAGAATATATATTATATATAAAATATATTATATATAATATATACATTATATATAATATATACATTATATATATTATATATTATATATAATATATATCATATATATATCATATATATATCATACATATATATATCATATATATATCATATATATATTATATATATTATATATTGTATATTATATATATTATATATATATTATATATATATTATATATATAATATATATATTATATATATATTATATATATTATATATATATTTTATATATATCTATATAATTACAAAACTCAAATGATCTTGTGCGCTGAAATGCGAACGTTATTATTTCGAAATTATTATTTTACATGGGAAGAGTGGGGTTTAAAATCACTTAAACGTAATACAGAAATGAACGACGTAAAAAAAGCAGGCATTATTAACATTTGTTTATTTTTATAATTTAAACGCGAAAAAAATTGAGACGCTGAAATATTAACGTCATTATTTCAAAATTATGTAAGTATATGTTTTGGAAGATCATAAATGTAGATCAGGAAAAGAGTTGGGCCTCTGAAGAACTCCAGCATTAATACTGAGAGCTTCTTATTTCTGACCATCAACCATTATTCTTATGAGAGAAATGATTTAATAATTGAGAAGACATTTCCAGCTATACCATAGCTGGAGATCATGTGAAGTAAATCTTTATGCCACACCTCATCGAAGGCCTTAGATATGTCAAGAGCAATTGGCATAGAGTGGAAGCCTCCGTTGAGAGATTCGCTAATCCTATGAGATAACTGGAAGCACATTTGCTGTAGATCTAGCAGAACGGAAACCATATTGCGCGTCAGTAAGTAGGTTATTTTTGCTGAGATGAATGACTACTTTTCTATTTAACAGAGATTCCAACAGCTTATTCATGACCTACTGGAGACTTATTGGTCTGCCTGAGGAAAATGAGCGATCACCTGAATTCTTAAATACAGGGCATACTGATGAGATTTTCCAAGGTGTTGGAAAGCATTTCGTCTTAAGACAACGCTTAAATGACTTTGTAAGTATGGGGGCTAGTTCTGGTTGAAGCTTTTTAATCACTATAATTTGAATGCCGTAAGGGCCAGTTACTTTATTGGAATCAAGGTTTTTGATTAGCTTGGCAACATCACGTACAGATATTTGTATATCTCATAGCGTGTTTTCAGATACACGGTGAAAAATACTGGTGGTTGGCGGCCTTGGTCGTAAAGGGTAGAATTAGCTGCAAAGACCTTGGCAAAGAGTTTTGCTTTGTCTGATGCTGACGAGATTACCTCCGGTCCAGTGATTATAGTTTGGATACAGCACACACTTCTGTTCAGGATTCTGTTTGCTATTTGCCAAAATTGGTGGGAACCAAGCCGCTGCTCAGATACTTTGGACTTGATGGACTGAGCATACAACTCTCTTGCATTCTTTATTACTTTTTCACAGTGGTTGCTGGCGGTAATGAAAGCAGCTTTAAGTTCAGTACATCTATTACGTTGGAAGCAATGACAAAACTTATTTGTGTGCAATGGCAGCAGCACATTCCGAAGAGAACCACGGCTGGCTGTTAGGTTTTTGCTGGAACTTTTTCGATGGTACGAAACGATATATATCTACGATTAACCATTCCGTCAGGTCTGATACTATAGAGGACACATCATTTTAAACATGAAACGCAGAGGTAGATCTGATATAAATGCGCGGAGGCTATCCCAGTTAGATAGAGTATCGATGTACTGTGCGATTGATAGGTACGTTTGAGGACCTATTACATTTCGTTTTTATATTAACTGATACAATAGAGTGGTCGTAAGATCCTCATGGGGGCAGAACGGAAGATGAACATAGCCCAGGGCAAGCTGGAATGCATGAATCAGTATGAATTATTAAAAGTATAAAAATTGGTCCATTAGAATAATAATGGAAAGTAAAAACTGAAACTTTGGAGGTTTGAGATTCTCACTATATATAGACTGTTTAGAATCATCGGAATCAGTGGTAGCAGTCCTAACTGTTTCTGTTTGTTGTTCAAGTTTTCCTAGTCTTTGAAACTCTTCCAACAATAGCATTAAAATAAATTCCACTTTTATGTCGTCTGTTTCAAACGTGCAAAACAAAACATTAAGACTTCTTCCATTTCACTTATTTGAGTATTGTCATGTTACGAACAGCGTTTGGAATAGACATCACCAACCTCCCTATCTTAAGAACGGCGTTTGGAATAGACACCAGCGACATCCCCCATGTAAAGAACGGCTTTCGGAGTAGACAATTCACTTTTTGCATTTGCATGGGGGGTATGCTGCAACGACTATCACGGTTAAATTTGGGGGCATTATCCCCCCCTCTGAGTGAGTATGTAAATTAGGGAGTGTGCGCAGGCTGACGCGAAAAGAAAATAAACCACGTGGTCGAGAGAAAAATAAACCACGTGGTCGAGAGAAAAAAAGTCCACGCCGAAGAAAACGAACGTAGAAAATTAAGTGAGGCTAAAGAAGGCTGTTGAAAAAGATGGACGTGTGAGAGATGACTGTCTACGATCGGCCTGTGGTGGAGCAGCAGCGAGAGTCTTTTAAGATTGCGTCGAGACTTGGGGGAAAAACAGAAAAACGGCAATAAACGCCATGTGTTAAAAAGGTAGAAAAATGCCGGATTAATTTATGTTTGCTTGTTCCTTTCTGACGGTGCCGGAAAATGCGGTCCGAGATAGGTTTGAACTGTAACGAACACGGTTCAAGCGGAACGGCTACGTTTCATTGGTACAGAAACTCAATTCTGTGTGGCTCGTGAGTGTCACATTTTGTAAACTCTAAAGAGACTTTGAAAAGAAGACATCGACTACAACATTTTGGCCTAAATGTTTGTGTCTTTCTCACTAACGAAAGAATGAAAGACAACGTCACGTGACTAGCGTCACATCGTCCAATGCTAGGCGCAATGTGATTAAAATAGCGCATATTTTCGTATTCGTTCTCATACAACAAATGATATAACGTAGACTCGAACAAAATGAAAAGTTTGATTATAAATCGCAATAAACGGCGTTTTTAAACTTGGGAAATATAATTACAAAAATATCTGCATGATTTTATTTTAATTAAAAATAATCTTTAGTGAATGCTTGAATATGTACGTTTATCCTTTTTTGCTTAATTTCTAGATTTGAGGAAATAGGATTTATTGCAATTTTGCATTCGAAATTGTCAAATGTATATGCCTTGCCCACAGATGCTTGCATATAGGGAGATATGCACAATCAAAATAAACAAAACAAAATATTGAAAAAAGATACATGACACATGAAAAAATAGCTTCCGTGGGTGCACACAGTCTTTAAATTACAAACAGATATGCCCACGTCGCCTAAATTTATTTTAAGAGCTTACGGGTATTGAGGTGAAAGTGGTGTGTTTCTGAAAGAGAAGAAGAGATGAGAAAATGTTTTGGAAGAAAAACCCTGCTCAACTCGGCCGAAAAAAATCTGTTATCATTAACAAAGCAATAAATCAATTTCCAAAATAAATTTCAGATTTCGTTTTATCGTTTTTATTTTTGTTCTTTGAAACTTGGCAATCATTTTTCGGCTCTTTTTTTAGGTTTACGATTGTACAAATTTCACTATCTTTGTTTGACTATTTAAGATAATAACACCTTATTTCCGTGTTTTTTTTTAACTGATTTATTTAAAGTTTGCAGTTTTGTTCGTTCAGCGTTATTGAGTCGTTAAAGTTTGTTGCTAATTCCAACTGCTTTGCAATTGCTGGCTAAGAAAAGAAAAAGGAGGAGGAAATAGAGTTAGATAATAGAGGACATCGGTTAAAACAAACTGAATAGATATGTAATAGTAGATAAAAGTAAAAGAGAAAGAAAAACAAAGATTAAGACAGAGGGGGAGAGAGAAAAAATAAAGATAGAAGGAGATATGTTAATAAAAAAAAGGTAAAGAGCTAAGCAAAGAATATAAGAGCAAAAGTGTGAGAAAGCATGAAGGAAAGTGTGAACGAGTGAAAGTTAAGGAAGAACGTGATAAAACGAGATGCAGCGAGAGAAATAGAAAAGCGGATAAATGGGGAAAGAGATAAAGAAAACGAGGAACACACAAAAGTTATAGAAGAGAAAGAAAAGGATGATTAAGGAAATGGTAGAAAAGGCGGAGGAAAACAGTAAAATAAGAAAAAATAGAGCAAAGGAGAGAGAAAATAGGGTGAAAATAGGCAAACATAATAGAGAGAAAAGCCGAAATATTGGAGAGAAAAGGGCAAAAAAAATCATAGTGAGTAATGGCATAATCACAGGGAGAATGGGCGAAATCATAGGGAGAAATGGAGAAATCATAAGGAGAAAAGGGGAAATCATAGGGAGAAAGGAGAAATTCATATGAAAGAAGGGGCAAAATCATATGAAGGAAAGGGCAAAATCATATGGGGAAAAATGCAAATTAATAAGGAGGAACGGCGAAATAATATGAAAAAACCGGAAAATAATAGAGAGGACCGACGAATAAGGAAAAAGGATGAAAAATAGGGAGAGAGAGCGAAAGAAAATGGAGAACTGCAAAAGAAAATAGGGAAACGTGTGAGAGAAAATTGCGAAAAAGATAAAAAAAAGAAACGCATGGGCGAAATAAAAAAAGGAAAGACGACAGAAAAGAGAAGAAAACTCGAGGATTTAACATCACATTTCTTTCATTCATAGAATGTCTAACAAAACGTTTTGATTTTACAAACGTTGCATATGAACCGCTTATGTGAATGCTGACAAAATCTCATTAAAAGTAAACCAACATTTGAACGTATCATCTCTTTCTGATCGCTATTCGTTGGGAATAAAATGCGCAACGATAACCTCGAGTGTATAACGGTTGGCGAATAGTAATTTTCAAATTATATTCACATAAATTACTCTTAAGTGGAACCATATGTAATTACATGAAATATGTATACTTCTAAAAGGGTACTCAGCTACAAAAGTATACGGCTGTATGAGCCGACTCCGGTAGAGTCTGTGTCTAGCAGATTCTACGCGTTAGGTTCTACGCATATGCGCGCCTTTCGTTATGAGAAAATTCAAATGACAAAACTATTTCCTCAATGTTTGTTGCTACGGGTTATTGCCAATATGAAATATTCATAAAAAAAGCAGGAACTCCGAACACCATTCACTCTTGTTTTATTTACCATTAAACGTATGTTTATTCTTTCTATTAAATGTTAACGAGAATATCCATTCAAAAACTATCGCTTTCTTTTGTCATTAAGCGCTCACAATTCATGAGCGATGTTTCTTACAAAAAGGAAATAATTACATTTAGCTCGAAATCTATTTGTTAAAACTTAGTGTTGGTTGGGCTTTGGCCTAGAAGTATAATTTTATAGTGTTTTACATCAAACAGCTTAAGGCATGTAACACATGCGATAAAAGGTGGGGATTTAAGCAACAACTAAACATAGGGGTATGATAAGAAATTTCCGAGAAGAATGAAAATTGTTTTTCTTTGTAACACGTTGCCCGAAAAGAGGGAGTATAAGGGAATTTACGGGAAAGCAAAGCCCAAGTATTTTCTCTTTATCGCATATGTGACACAGCAAAACTAAAATAATAAAGCAAGTGAATGGAAACGCAAGGACGAACACAAAAATGCGAGAAAATAACGAAATAACAAACACTTTTCCAAACGATACAAAAATAGATTTATTTAAGAAAAAAAAGAGGAGTTTAGCGAAAGAAAAGGAAATGTATTCAAAGTTATGGAATCTGGAGTATATTTACGCGTTTTGAACTGAGCGAAAGTCCTTTGGGGGAGGAGTAATCAAAGTCGTTGCATTACAGCTTTCTTTTGTTTTTCCTTTTTTTGTTTCTTCTGCTGGTTTGTTTCACAACTCGACGACTACGCAGTTAATCCAAAATATTTCCTTCGGTGTTGAAAAAGTTCATATAGCAATCTCGCGTGTTTTCTTTTCTTGCTCGCGCGTTATATATCTCTTTCGTGAGGGATAAGATATCACATCGTGCGTTCGGCACATCCACATCTCATTTGCATGATGGGAAAAGGGTTATCGTCTCTTTCGTGAGAAAGTAAATTCATCTAATTCTCTCGCATGGCTTGAGGTCGCGTCGTTCACGCCTCGTGTATCTACTTTTACATGGATCGATCTAATGTATGGAGTGTAACGACTACACGACACTACCAGTCTGGTATTGTAGTCTCTTTTTTACAGGTAGTTTCGTGTAGTCGTTGCACTCCATACATTAGATCGATCCATGTAAAAGTAGTAATGCCATTACTAGAAACCTCCTTTTCGCATGGGGGAAGATATCGTCCCCATTCATACTCCCCATTCATACTCCCACGCGGAGGGACCTATTAACAGGTCGGCAATCCAAGCCGAAAAGGACGATTTCCGCCGGTGTCCAGTTAGAAAGAGGAAGGGGGAAGCGATAACTCTTCCGGCTCTCCCTCCTCCTCTCTGCTTCATAATCCGGTCTAAAAATAGACGACGAAATCTCTAGCCGGTAAAGTCTCTGCAAGTTTTAAAGGGGTAAGGGTACATTAGTAGACTCGCTCAATTCCAAAACTGCACTAGCCTATCTTGTGAGAATCATGTTTTATTTTACCTCGGTGACGAAATATAAAAAACAAAAACGATATATCTCGTCAGCCTTAAATTAAGTATTCAAATTTGGATTTAAATACATAGTCCAATTAAAAGATCATGTCACAGACCTTATCAAGAGCGATGCCATTTATAAAAAGAAAACAAAAAATTAATTCACTCTCTACAAATTAAATGCCAGAATTATTTCTCTTCCTTTACTTAATACGCACCGAATTATAATACAGGACTATAATTGCCGTTTAACGAGTACTAATGAGATATATACAGCATAATCACGTTGACACACCGGTTCCAATCAGATTGCCGAAGTTAAGCAACGATGAGCCTGACCATACGGGTGACCATTTGGGAGTTCCAGGTGTAGTATGTGCTCTCCGCTTATCTCGGCATTGTTTTCAGACGTCCTGGACCTCTTCTTGCCACTGGACTTAAGCAGTGCCGATTCATAAGAGGTATGGCTGGGATTGCGCAACCTTTGCCAGACAATTATACGCGCAGGTACCCCTACAGGGGGTATCTTTATCTTTCTAGACTGAGTGGAGGCATTGCATCGTTACTATGTACATGCATTATGAACTGGTGTAGACACGTACATCTAATATATACATATAAGAAACAGCCTGTTTTTATTCAATCATCATATTTGGATTAATTCGATAATTATTTTCATCATGAGTGTTATGTTTCGGCCGATGTAACTTCCACCCTTATTTAGGCTCATGTTTCTGGACGTTGAAACCATTTGTAAAACTCAGGATACTGGAGGGAATTGTTAAGGGAACCCTTTATTTAATTCATGGGGATAAATCGTTCTAATTTCATCAGGAAAAACCTGATAGAAATGTTAACTTTATATCATTTATTTATTTTAGTTTTAGTTAATCGATTGTAGTATAGGTGAACTATAAACAACTAGAAAAATGTTGTATTGATTTAGAACCATTGCTTGTTTTTACCATGTATCTGGGACTGAAACGCTGCGAATATAAATACAAAATAAAGTACTAGAGACGTCCCAAAAGTAATGGCTTCTATTTTTATTCTGCCAGAATGGATCAGAAGGGATTTCAAATTGCATGTTTTTGATGTCTGAATCTATGCATTTATGGCATGAAGCTTTCAGCTCTTTTCTCATTATTTATTGTGTAAGACGCTTAGAAAGCAGCTCTTGTCACAAACGTGCGTCAGATGCAGAGACGTGTCATTGAATTCCGGACAAAAGTTCATTGTGAATGACGGTGACTATGTAGAAAAATACATTCTGGAACACAAAAGTCGCTAGTGTTAATGATAGCAGTCACATCTTCGTAGCTCTGTAACTTCTTAAGTTTAAAAAATAATACGATTTACTATCGAAACGACCATCGTATGGCAAATGCAGAGGTAGCGTTCATCAGTGAGAAAAGTGCATTGCGAATAATATTTTGTATTTATGTTGAAAAAATAAATGCTAGAGCAAAAATGTCGCTCGTTTTTATGGTACTATTCCAGTTTTCATAGCTCTAACGTTCTGAGATTAAAAATAGGAGGCTTTCCTTTTGTAAAATCCCTCTTATATAAGTATGTATTTTTCTAAACAAATCATCATCTAAAACATCTCAAATCATCATAATCGTTGCTCTTCATGACATCAGATATCCCAAAGGTACGTTAAAGTATTTCTTTGCTATTCTAACCAGATGTTTTTGAGCATATAAGTCAGATAATATTTGTAGTACGTTTCTAACTTTTTTGTATCATTTGGATGATTGATGCTACTGTTTTACGATTAGTGTTATTATCAATACGTTTCAGACGATAGAACCTCTGACCTTCATGTATATCATATCGAGCTCAGAATTTTTTTTTATCGAACTCTGAAATGTGTACAGTATTTACTAGACGGGATAGCAATGGATGACCTTCTTAACTCCGGGCGCTGGCAATGTACTAAGTAAGATTCAGTTCTAAGCGACACTTCTCTGGAGATCAAAGATTCAATACTTAGCGCGAGCAATATCTAGAAAATAAATGCGAATTACTTAAAAACTCTGCATGATCATGCTTACGAAATGGGAGTTTGTTATACCTCTGGATTTAATAAAGCGTTCGACATTCTGTAAATATTCGGGAGTTGGATAGAAAGATACCGAATAAGACAAGAAGATCAGAGGTTACATAGCTCGAAACATTCTGAAAATAACATTCAAGAGTAAAGCAGTAGTCCGAATAATCCAAATTATACAAACTATATGTAGTTGATTTTTATTTGTATTTATCCAATGTATACAATGTAATAAAATTAAGACTACATTCGTGTGTTTCTATGAAACCACCTGGTATTTTCCTAACTTTTGTACATAAAATATGTCGATTATCGTATATTTTTTGCCATGTTAGCAAATTATCTTTCAGCATATATGACTAATAGCATCTGGTGTACTACTATCTCTGCTACTTTTACTACCAAGGTAGCAGTATATGTTGATTTCGACTTTTTACGAAACACCCGGAATCGAAATGACTCATAACATTTAACGCAATTCTGATTAATACATTCTCTATATGACGTCAATGTATCACTAAATAAATTGTCGCATGAAAATAATTTTCTTGAAGATTACAACCAAAATAGGGACGCCATTTTATTCCCGCTGTTAGTTCATCGATAACAAACGTTTCTGGGAAATTTTTGTCCAGCACGAAATCTCTTCGGGCTTTCCGCCATTTGGCAGACATTCAAAATATCGCTTACTTCTTTTGCCGCCCAATTCTGTTGACCATGGCCAACGTTCCAACTCAGTCTACAAATATATTAATTTACTTCCTGGAAACAACAAAAAGATACATTGAATGAAATCAAGAGAAACAGACAGATGGTAAGAAAATGGAATTATAAACTTTCACCATTTTCACAGCTATGATAATCATCGAACTCGGCTGCTGTCAAATGAAACTGGAAAATCGGTCGGACACTTCCAGGTATTATCTCCATGACAGGTCTGTGCCAATTCCTTCAGTTTTAAGAAAGTGTAAAGTGTCTAGAAGTGTTTGTATATGTGAATATCCTAATTAACACTATGAGACTAAAAAGATATTTATCGACGGTGAGCAACACTTGTCTCAAGTACAAACCCCTTGAATTACCGACTGAAACAGATACTACTTTCTGCAATTCAGAGATTGAGAAATCATTTCTACTGAATTTTAATACATCAATATCGAAAGAAATTTGGCAGCTTTACAAAAAAATACAATAAACCTTCTAAAAAGAGGCATTTTTGATATGTTATATGGGATACTATTTCTTAAAATGTATTCAATTCACTTCGAAGAATTAAATGGCAATATTTTCGTACTTCTTTCGTTTATATGGTTGTTGCAAGTAGATTGATATTCTTGGATCTGCAAAAACCTGTGATTTAAAGGACATTATAAAGTGATAGCTGCAGCTGAATGGATTTGGTAAAAAGAATAATGGCCATGGAAAAGAACTATGTAAGAAATGGGCTGAAAAGTGAACTCAAACATAACGTTTATTTTTTCGTATCCTTTTTGACTACCCGTTTACTTACGCTCATTGTTCGAGGATAAGGTGTTGTAGAACAGAAAGGCTGAAAATTGAAAAAAAAATCGTAATCTTACAATGTCAGCCCACGTAGTTAATAGGGAACAGATATTTTATTATTATTATTATTATTATTTTTAATTATATTTTCACCCCAAACAAGGCACATTACCACTTTGATGTAGGGGACTACTATCAACGACATAAGCATCAGGGGTACTATGTACAGAGTTGGGCAGCAAGATGTCGGTTTACGTTATACTTGAACTTCTGTATGTCAGTACAGTTGGGGAAGCAGAGACCCGGAAGAAAATTCCAAAGTCTAGCGGTTATGGGGGAAAAGCTACTTGAGTAGAAGGCTCTCTTACATCTAGGGTCTTTACTGTGAAGGGGTGGGATTTAGCTGCTTGTCGGGTTTGTCGGGGGTATTTACGTCAAGGGAGTACAAGTGCTTGTAGTTCGTCACAGCATTCACCGTTAAAGTACTTGTAGGACAGGCAGAAGGATGCAACATTTCATCGATGTGACAGATGTTGAAGCTTAGATGAAAGTTAAGGACCTATCAGATTGGTGACTCTCTTTTGAACCATGTCTAGGAGCGATAGACTAGTGGAAGATGCACCAGCCTAAATATGACAACAGTACTCTATACATGGGCGAATGGTGGCCTTTTAGAGATACAGTATACTTTCGGGCGTTAGTAGCTTTCTAGCACGGTAGGGAGAACCTACCTTCTTCGCAGCGATCCTGGCAATACTCTCAATGTAATTGTTCTAACTCATGTTTCCTGTAAACGTTAGGAGCCTAAAATATGTACTTTCAGATAAAAATTCATTGGCCATTGCTATTGGTGGTTGAGAAGGTTTCTTGTAATTATTGAAGAGAAATCAAAATGGGGGGTGCTGTCGAGAGTTCCACATAAAAATCACTTCGACAAGATACATTAGAAAAAAAGTTAGAATTTACGTTGGCCGAAACGTTGTGATAATAGGAGTCCAGATGAGATTCGGAGTGCGAATAATCCAAATAATGGAAAATATCAACTTGAATACACAACGATTTGCTCTTAAAAGTAGTATTACTTATTAGGATTTGTAATATATCATACTTGTGTGTGCTGCATACTGGTTTCTAGTGCATAAGAGTATATAACGTCTTGTTTGTGTCGCCGTGTTAAAATATACACGAACAGCATACCATTTTGTCATCGAGCCATCTCTTCTTAAAAAACGCCGGACGAAGATGGTGATTTCCAAATCGTTCATTCCTTATTCCTTCAATGTTTTTCTCAGAAGTAAACGTTCACTGTCATCTAACTTTTTACGCCCCCACAACACGTATAAAGTGAATTACCTCATCACATGTTTAGCCCGGCAAACGCCGATACCCGACTGTTCTTACCAATTAAATAAACTCTACACTATATCTAAATAATCTTTCTTATTTATTACGATTTCATTCAATAAAGTTAACATACCTAAGTTATTGTTTATAAATATTTCACTCTAAATACCTATTTTGGGTGACATTCCATTTAGACTTACTAAATGCAATAAACAAAATAATAATCGAATAGTTTATTTTCAGCGTTGCCAGAAACCAACAACATAACATCTACTCTATCATATTTTATCAAAAACTAGCATTCAGCCCGGCGTTACCCGGGTGTTTGGAGGTGTATGTTGAGCAAAAAAAAAAAATAAATAAAAAAAATAAACAGAAAAAAGCGGTCAATTTTTTAAACTTTGACCCCTATTATGACCCCTTAACATTTATTGTTCTGGGCTTAAATTAAGTTATTAAGTTAGATCCATGCATAAGAATCCTATATCTAAAATTTCAAGTGTCTAGACCCACAATTGGTGGAGGAGTTGGGTAGAGTTCTCAAAGGTAAAATCGTTGAACTTGGACCCCTTAACAGCCAAATTTTCGGCCGAAAACCGACGACAAAGATTTTCCCAAATCGTAGTACTCTGTATATCAAATGTTGAGTCTATAGACTTAAAATCGACAGAGTTATTGCGTAGGGAAACGTAGAAAGACACACACACAGACAATTTCACTTTATAGATATACTAGTAGCCCGGTCAATTTTTTTTTTAGCTTTCACCCCTATTATGACCCCTTAACATTTATTATTTTGGGCTCAACTCAAGTTATTAAGTTATATCCATGTTCAAGGAACCTATATCTAAAATTTCAAGTGTCTAGACAAAAACCCAAATTGTCGGAGGAGTTGGATAGAGTTCTCAAAGGTCAAATCGTTGAACTTTGACTCCTTAACAGCCAAATTTCCGGCTGAAACCCGATCACAGATTTTTCCAAATCTCAGTACCCTGTATATCAAATTTCGAGTCTGTAGACTAAGAATTGACAGAGTTATTGCGAAGGGAAATGTTCACAGACACACAGACAGACACACAGACACGTTCACTTTTATAGATGTATAGGTAGATGGATAGATGTATGACACATTTTTTATGCACCTACCCTATTTTCCAGAAAAAATATCTAAAATTCATTCGGACTTCAAAGCTCTTTAATCTCAGCAACCCCGGCGCACACCTCCGAAAACTGTAAACTCTTACTATAAGCCCTATTCTTCCATTTGCGCGTATATTGGAAACGCTTTTTAAACCTTAATTATAATTTCCAGTATGTATGATGTGTCCCAATATCTTTGCCGGAATGCTCCAGAGTACAACACCAGGATCATTCCTCTAATATACACTAGGATAATCCATCTAATACATTCTTGAAAAAGACTGAATGTTGCACCTTGTTATACTATAATTTTCGTTTGGAACCACATCTCAGTGATTAATTTATTACGTATTGAAGGCATTTTTATTTTATTCTCCTTACGTCTCATCTCCTCTTAGTGCTTGGCAACATATTGGGGGAGTATTCTCTAGCCACTAAAGCTTATTATTTCCAAATAGCCGAAGCCCGCAGTGGGGGTACTGTCCGCTTTTTCTCTATGTGGGGGAGTATCATTTTTTTCTTCAAAGTTCGTAACTGCAACCAGCTTTTCAAAACTTATAGCTCCGTGGAGGAACGCATTTCAAGGTTGGAACTTTCATCTTTCATATTTTCATTGATATCGGATAATCCCCAAAACAAGAATATTTTCGGGAATAATTGTCGAAACAATAAAATAATTTGCGGCTACAAGACACGACTCCTTTCATACCTTAGCCCTTATTCTTTTTGCTGACCTTTTTTTTCACACAGGCATCACCACATCATCAAGGCCAAGAGGCCACTCGAGGATAAGGGTTAAAGAAGTATAGTAGAAATTGGACAATATAGTAATTAATTCGGTAAATTTGGTAACCTATATGGAACGGCTCATCAAGAACTTGTTTACGTTAGACTTCTTACACCATCTCTCTATCCTGTTTTTGTCTTTCTTAATTGGATTACTTTTATGATAAAATCTCTAAACCGGTTTTGCGACCCCGAAAAAAAATCAAACAAAATATAATAATGGTATCAGTGATAAAATGTTTACTGATGTCATACATGTGGACATACATCTCCACTAAAAATCGGTGAAAAAATCTGTACCACTCAAAGAAACGTTTAAATTCTTATAACGATCTCACAGTTGGGGTGACTGAAATAGTGGTTGAATATTTGGAATTCGGTAGAATGCTCCATACCCAGAAAAATCAAAATGATAAAAAAATTAAGAATAAGGAAGACGGGTTGAAGATTACGTACTCTATAATTGTAAGAGAGAGAGAGAGAGAGAGAGAGAGAGAGGGAGGGAGAGGGGAGAGAGACAGGCAGACAGAGAACGTATTCATATATAGATAGACAAGTATATGAGCGATAATAGTCCAATTAGAACATTTCCAAAGAAAAGAATGACAAAGTCTGTTAATAAAAAATTGTTATTTACCGCTTAATAAGATAATCCATACTATTGATAAAATTCTAAATGTTTATTTATGTGTGTGTGCCTATATACCAATAAAACTTTCAAACGGATGCACCGAATTTAAAAATTCTTTTTTTTTCTTAAAAGGTGTAAGTCCCTAGATTGTCCGTATCTATATATGGTTCGTAACGAACAACGCATATTCACACAAAAAGCCCGAAATAAGGGTTTTGTGGCCCTTTTGTGCAATTGTCGAAAAAGTTACCTGCCCATATACAGGGAATTTAGCACTGACTGTATGCAGTCGCGGCAACATCTTCCCGCATACGGACAGGATTGTGGCGAAATGACTAACGTGTCTGCCTACGGATCAGAGGACTCCAGGTGCGAATCCTTGCAAGTTCGATATAAATTTAACCATAAATTTCTCCAACATATACTCCTTATTCTTAATAAGGATATTTTTATTTATTTTACAGTGATTTGTTTTGTGCATATGGGAATTTCCATACTCCGAGTTCCCAGGGTAAGCGCTGATGGTAAGACGATCTTGAGTGTACTTGATTTTGTGTTTGACTCGGCGTTGTGTGTGCCGACGTGACGCAGCCGCTAGTATAAAATAAAGTGTTACCAATGAATGAATTTTGAAAATGTCAGAAGTTTTTAGATGAAAAAAAAAAGTGTTTAAATTTAGTACACGTGTGCATTTCGGTTGGCGTTATGAGAGAAAGTGTTACTCTGCGTTTAAATGATAAAATATATTGATACGTGTGTATATTAGCGCGTCTTCTTTATTTTTGTAAAAGTTTATGTCTTACTGAGTGCCCGAGAGAGATGTAGATAATGGCTATGTGTTGCATATGTGTTTAGTAAAACTTGTGTGTCTCAAGTTATGTATATACTGCTGCCGAAGTTACACATATACGTGAATTGTCTGTGGAAGTAAAATAGGAAAGAAAAGAAAAAAAGGCTTTGTTTGGGTTTTTGTAGTACGCATGATATTTGGAAGCCAATGTTTTAGATCTGCTTCATTCAAAAACTGCTTTTAGCTTTTGTCCAATCGAAAGTCGATACGAAACATCATCTGCTAGCGCTATTACTGTTTTGCAATTGTTGTTGTTGAGTATCATTCATTTATTTCGTATGAATTATATGATTCTTTTTGGTATTCGTTTCGTTGATATTCTAGTTAGAATTCTTGCTAGAAAGAGATAGGGTTCTTACGACAAGGTCTGCGTGAAGGTTGCGAACATCCTAATTGAAAGTGTTACTTTGAAACGAACTGAATTTGAACCAGGCACACTCATGTTCAAAGTCTGCGTCATAAATAGTCACCTCTATCGCTAATGCGTCGAATAATATCATTAGATTTTAATGGTGCAAATCAAATACATGCATCTATTTCAATGCAACTCCTTTTTTTCTATGAAATTGGTACAATAATACTAACATTATATAGTGACTATATAATGCAATTGGTACAATAATACTAACATTATATAGTGACTATTTCAAGTCAATATTCGACTTACAACTGTGCCAGACTTCGGAACCGGATTACTGAGCAGTCTTTATATACAAGCAAATATTTCTCAAGTGCTTGTACGAACGCTAAACTACTTTACATTAAGGATGAACGACCAAGAAAAATAAGAAAGTACTTTCAATTGCTGAAAACATTAAAAACATAAGCAGAAATGTAGGCTTCTCGTCTGATAAAACGAAAACATTCTCGTACGTTTTTTGTTGGTCGGATTACCGACGGCAAAACTAGTCATAAGTACAATCTGATGTCTATGCTTTTAGATAGAGAATTTACTGATGCCGGCTTGAATGTGTCTGGTCAAGATTTTTTTAATGCGACCACAGATTTATAAAATACACTCCGTCGGTCGTTTGGTTAATAAGTACAGATTGATTTACTTCTTAGCGTAGTGAAACTTAGATATAAGATCAGTTTAAATGCGTGGGAACTTCAGTTCTCCAGAAGTAAACTCAATATTCGCGTACAGACTCGAAGCGGCACTCATCTTAGACGGGCAGAACTGATTTCGTCAAAAGAAAGAAGATTCATAAAAGTATGAAATTCACAGCCAGGCATGAGGAAAATGTATATGCCCATCAGGGGAGATGAGGACGTTAGGTTTTTGCAGCCCTTCAGGAAGGTGTCGATATCCTACTACATACAACGCCTGATATTCTCAAATGATCATCCATCTAGTACTTTCATGGCTCAACATTGCTTAACTCCGGTGATTTAATGAGAAGCAATGTGTCTACGTGACTACACAGTATATAAAACTCTTGAATCAGGCAAAAATTTTTTAAAAATATTAAACTTAGGATTATTTATTCTCTTATTGATCGAGGGCATGCTAGACATTGAATTATTTATTTGATAAAAGAAATAAAATCTAACAAATTACGTAGAGTAGAGAGAGGTGGTCATTTTCTATCTACCATGTTAATTAGATCATTTTACATCATACGTTCAAGCGGTTGTATATTCACTGGTCCACAATTTTTCAAATTTACTTAGTAGACACCACAATGCTGTATTTACACTTCGGTCTACTTAAATTATGCCCATAAAATTCATTTAGTTTATATATGTATGAAACAAAAAAAATATATGTATTCATAAAGGTTTGGTCTTTATTTCAAAACTTTACCAGGAGGATTGATTTTGATTTTTTTTTCTCAAAATCAAGCATCCCGAAGTCTTTAAATAAAGACCAAAATTTGATCGATATATATATAAATAATATTTTTCTCCGTTGTAATATTGTTTTCATCACAATATTATATATATACCTTGCTTTGGGGTAATTGCACAAAATCCTGGGGGTAATTGCGCCAACTAAAACAAATTGATCATATAAAGAGCGCTTTGTTTTAGATGGCGCAATTACCCACGGATTTTTCGCAATTAAAAGCCAGAAATTAACCGACTTCCAGCTTAAACTGTCTATGTATGCATGCTCAAAACTTAATCGACTTAATCCTGCCAAAGTCAGTTATCCTTTCCTTTCAATTTGACTCTTTTACCAAAATTGAAAGTGCTCCCATGGTCCAAATATCCTATATATCAAGTTTCAAGTCTATAAATCAAATATTCCAAGAGGAGTTTGGTAAGGAGGTTTCGCGTACATATCGACAACGTCATTATATATCTTTAACATGCCCGTATATCTCCCACTCTGCTGTAAGGACACTGACAAACATGCACGGACTTTTTTTTTTTTTTTTTACACAGTTATAACCACTTATCAAGGCCCGGAAGCCACTCAGGGATAAGGGTTATTGCAAGTACATTTCGTTAGTGAGGAGATTTGATGAAGTGTTTAATTAGGGGGGCGGTTCATTAGGAATTTGTTAACATTAGACTTGAAGACATCCAAGTTGTAGTCCGGAGGGAAGCAGGCAGACGGAACAGAGTTCCACAGGCGTGCAGTTCTAAGAAAGAAGCTTTGTTCATGAAATCCGCGTTTTGATTTAGGCACAGATATAGAGTGGGGGAAATTTTTCACAGTGGATTCAGCTAGACGGGTGTTTTTCGTGAAAGATTGGCGAGGGGGAACCAGGGATTGGAGTTCAGACGAGCACCTGCCATGAAAAAAACGATAAAACAAGGATAGGCTCGCAACATCTCTTCTGTGGGAGAGGGGTTGCAGGGTAGAGAAATGGACATCCCCCACTAAACCACGAAGTCTATTTTGTACTCTGTCAAGGCATGATAGGCTGTTTTTGGCGGCTCCTGCCCCGATATGGCAACAGTATTCCATCCTTGGCCGTACTTGGCTTTTATATAGATAGAGAATTGCATCAGTAGTGAGATATCCTCTGGAGCGGTAGAAGGATCCCACCATCTTTCCAACGACCTTGGCAACAGACTTGATGTACGTGTTCCATTTCAGATCAGGAATAAAGGTCAAACCCAGAAGCTTGTCAAACACGGGGCCTCACCCAGACGAGAGCCATCCATCACAATTGATGCCAGCTGGGGATCAGAGCGTTGCTGATGTAAGGATAGGAGTTTGGTTTTGGATGCATTAAAGGTAACTAGCAACATCTTCCCCCACTGAACCACACGCTCGAGATCAGAGGAGAGAGAATCAGAGAGAACTTTGTCATTTACAGCCTTTGATGTGTTGCCGTAGATGGTCGTGTCATCAGCATAGATGTCAACGAATGATTTAAGTATGTGTTTAGGGAGGTCATTTATGTAGATCAGGAAGAGAGTTGGGCCCAGGATTGACCCCTGAGGGACTCCAGCATTTATATTGCAGGCCTTCGATTTTTGTCCATCTACCACTACTCTTATGAGCCTATCGGAGAGAAATGATTTAATGATTGAGAAAACATTTCCAGTTATACCGTAGCTGGAAATCTTGTGAAGTAGACCCTTATGCCATATCTTGTCAAAGCCCTTTGATATGTCAAGAGCAATTGCCCTAGAAAGGAAGCCTTTGTCAAGAGATTCACTAATCCTGTGGGATATAACCGTCAGCACATCTGCGGTAGATCTTGCAGAGCGGAAACCATATTGTGTGTCACTAAGAAGGTTATTCCTGCTGAGGTGGTTGACTATTTCTCTATTTAATATTGATTCCAGCAACTTACTCATAACACAGAGAAGACTTATTGGTCTGTACTGAGAGGGAGATGACTTATCACCTGAATTCTTAAATACAGGGCAAACTGATGAGGTCTTCCAGGGGGTCGGAAAGCACTTCTCCTTAAGGCAGCGCTTAAATAGTTTCGTAAGTATGGGAGCAAGTTCTGGTTGAAGCTTTTTTAACACTATAATTGGGATGCCATCAGGGCCAGTTGCTTTACTGGAATCTAGGTTTTTTATTAGCTTGGCGACCTCATGCACGGATATTTGTATGCTACCTAGCTTGTTCTGTGTTATAGGAGGAGATATGGGGAGTTGATGGCCTCCATCACATAGGGTAGAATTAGCTGCAAAGTTCTTTGCAAATAGTTTGGCCTTGTCTGACGCTGACGAGATAACCTCTGGTCCATTGATAATGGTTGGGATAGAACGCACACTTCTGTTCAGGATCCTATTTGTTATTTGCCAAAACTGGTGGGAACCAAGCCGCTGATCAGCTACCTTGGATTTAAAAGACTGGGCATATAGCTCTCTTGCATTTTTTATTACTCTTTTACAGTGGTTGCTGGCAGTCCTGAAAGCAGCTTTAGTCTCAGTGCATCTATTACTTTGGTAGCTATGGAAAAAGTGATTTCTGTGCGCGATAGCAACAGCACATTCTGGGGAGAACCATGGCTGGCTGTAAGGTTTTTGTTGGAATTTTTAGATGGTATGAATTGGTCTATGCCTACAATTAACCATTCGGTCAGATCTGATACTATAGAGGACACTTCCTTTTTAAACATGGAGTGCAGAGGTAAATCAGATATGAATGTACGGAAGCTATCCCAGTCAGCCATAGAGTATCGGTATACAGTACGGTGGAGGGGTACGTCTGATGGCTTCTTACATTTCGTTTTTATCTTAACTGATACGACGGAGTGGTCGGAGGATCCTAGAGGAGAATGAACGGTACATGAACATAGCTCAGGGGAAGTTGAGAGAAAAAGGTCTAAGAGGCTTGCATATTGATTGGGTGTATCGGGCACACGGGTGGGTTCGCGAACAATCTGAGTGAGGTCATAAGCAATGGAAAATCATGACAAAACCTCCCCTCATCATCTGTCTTATTTGAATGGGTCAGCCATTCCACGTTATGGATGTTGAAGTCACCACAGATGTGGATGTTAGCCGAGGGATGTGAAGACAGTATGTGGTCTATTTTCTCAGATATGCTCTTAAAGATAGTAACTCCGCTGTTGTGGGGCTTATAGAGGGCAAATATAAATGCAGTGGTGTTAGCAAGTGCAACCCTGAAGCACATATAGGGTAAATTAGGATCTTCTCTAGAGGTATCCCTGCCACATGGGAAGCCATTCTTAATGTAGGCACATATTCCATGCCCATGGCGATCTTGGGAGTCAGATTTAGCTGTTAAATTGGAGTATCCATTAATTATGAACTCATCTAGGGAAGTGGTCGGCCCTATTCCAGTTTCACATAGAAATAATATGTCCGGTTTCGTCTCCTGTAATTGGGTTTCAACCTCTGGAAGGTTGGAACGTAGACCCCTGATATTGGAGAAGGAGACCTGGTAGTAGGGGTCTACGCTGGAAGATGGGGTTCTAGGTTTAATCGAGTTTTTATTCTGGAAATATTTCATGTTGAGGTTTTGGGATTTGTGGAATAGGTCGGCATACTTGGTTAGAGCAGTACAGAGAGGGAAAGTAAGAGAGAAAAAGACAGGAATTTTTTTTTTATTTGTAGCACACGAAAAGGTAAAGCCGTAACAATTACCCACTAGTATGGCATCGAGAGGCCCCACCAGAAGCTACTGCATGGTCCAGATCCACTCACCAAATGGCAATACAGCAGTCCCAGTACTTTGCGCCTGCTGATAGGACAGCCTCCTTAGTGGTTAATCCAAGGTTCGGGTCCCTGACTATCAGGCGGATAACGTCAGCCCAGACAAAACGTTTACCTCCAGCACCCTTACTAGTGACATGGCAACAAGGACAGACAGAGACAGAAAAATATCCGACATCTCAGACTACTGGTCACCAAGTAGTACCGACCTTTAAGCAGCTTTTTCTTCACCCTTTGTCAGAAAAATCACTCATTGAATGAGGACTGAATGACAAAATAGGAGAAGCGAGAGTTACTGGAGCTGCCGATAACACATCCACTGTATTATCTAATCTCCATTAAAGAACAAAAAAAAGGGGGGAGGAGGAAGGGGAATGGGTACAAGTGACTTCTTTATATCTAAGTAGTAAGTCCGGTGCGAACTTAATAAGTCATGGCACTTTTGGAATCTTTATTCGAAATACCCTCCCCTTGACTTGAGAAACAAAACTAGAATCGGACGATCAAGCCTTTATGTGCTTTAGACTTAACATGTAACATAACATTAGTTACTTTTATTTTCTCTACCGCTCTCCCTTGACCCAGGACTGTACCCTAATTAACAAAGTCTCTGATACAGCACATTCCCTCGACACTAGCGAACAATTATATGTATTTGAAGATTTCAATGTTCACCGCAACAACTGGCTTCGATTTTCTACTTACAGACGCAGCTCGTAGCACAATACATAACTTCTTTATAACTCATTCCCTATCACAGATGGTCACGTTTCCAATCCGTTTCTCTGACTAGCAAGAACAACACGTATCACTTTTAGATCTGTTTCTGACCACAGTTCTTTATGATGGTATTACGAACGCCCACAGCCCACTTAGGAATGCTGATCATGTAGTGAGAATAGTTGAAATCGCCCTAAACTCTAGAGCCAAAATGGAAGAGCCATTGCTCAAAACAACGAGATATTATAAAAAGGCTGACTGGACAGCTATCAGGGATCTCATCAGAGACGCCCTATGGCGAAATATCTTTTCACTTCCTGCTGAACAGTGCATAAATAAGACCACTGAATGGATCAAACAGCAATTGAAGCACATTTTCCCACGCGGAAATTTTATAGCAAGCCTCACTCTTCCCAATGGTTTACTTCCACATGTGCAGCTGCCATAGCGCAAAGGAAGCATGCGTACCGCAGATTTAACCGACATAAATCCAGTTCAAGCAGACAAAAGTATGTAGAAGCACGAAGTAACCGTAAGAAAGAAATAGCGACAGCGAAGAGAGAATTTTCTGAAACCACACTGGACCCTGCTAACCACTCTTTCCTGGACTTTCCTTTTCGGACAGATGCCACACTAGACGATCTGATAACCACGCCTTCTCAGATGCATGCTGTCATAAAAAATCTTGACATTTCCAATGCATGTGCACCTGATGTCATCCCGGCTGTGCTATAAAAAAAGTGTTCCGCCGAAGTAGCTCTAATCCTCTCTAAACTTTACAACATATGCCTTAATGAATCTTCTTTCCTGCCTGCTGGAAAACTGCTTTTGTGGTACCAGCTTTCAAGAATTCTGACGAAAAAACTGACCCAATAAATTATCGCTCCATTAGCCACCTCCCACTTTTTGCCAAAATATTTGAGTCCATAATTACCAAAGCTCTAGTCCATTACATTACAGATGCTAAACTTCTGACCGATCGACAATCTGGATTTAGGCAAGCCCGTTGCACAACATACATCCTAACTGCAATCTCTGAGCGTATATACAATTCACTTGACAAAGCAGAGGAGGGTAGATATATCTAAGGTTTTTTTATAGGGTATGGCATGAAGGTCTTCTCATGGAAATCAGATCATAGGGTATCACTGGTAGAATACTTAACATAATTAAATCCTTCTAAGATGAGAGAAAAATCCAAGTTGTCCTTGATGGTCGTACATCTAAACAATACGACATAAATTCTGGAGTGCCTCAGGGGTCTATCTTGGACCTCTATTATTTCTAATATTCATACATGACCTCCCTGACAAAGTTGTCTGTGAGCTGGGTATATATGCTGATGACATCACGCTCTATAACAGGCACGACAGGAAAACAAATGAACACATATCTTAAGAAATGGAAGAAACACTAGAGGACGACCTCCAATCTGTAGTGGAATGAGGAGAGAAATGGATGGTCATATTCATTGCTACCCAGACTAAACGTGTTTCACTCGAAAACTACAAGAAACCTTCTCTACCACCAATAGCAATAGACAAATACTCTTTATCTGAAAGTACACCCTTTAAACTCCTCTGCATAACGTTCACAGGAAACATGAGTTGGAACAATTACATTGAAAGCATTGCTTGGACCGCTGTGAAAAAAGGAGGTTCTCTCTACCGTGCTAGAAAGCTACTAACACCCGAAAGTATCCTGTATCTCTAAAAGGCCACCATTCGCCCATGTATGGAGTATTGTTGTCATATTTGAGCTGGTGCATCTGCTACTAGTCTCTCACTCCTAGACAAAGTTCAAAAGAGAGTCGCCAACCTCATAGGTCCTGAACTGTCATCCAAGCTTCAGCCTCTATCCCATCGACGAAATGTAGCATCCCTCTGCCTGTTCTACAAGTACTTTAACGGTTAATGTTCCGACGAACTGCAAGCACTTGCATCCCCTCTACGTAAATACCCCTGACAAATCCGACAAGTAAAATCTCAACACTTCACAGTAGAGATCCCCAAATGTACTGACATGCAGATATATATATATATATATATTATATATATATAAATAATATATATATATAAATACATACATACAAAATATATATAAATAATATATATATAAATAAAATAGATATATATATATAAATAAAATATATATATAATATTTATACATATATAAATAAAAAATATATATATGAAGGATATATCCATATATAAATAATATATAAATGTAATATATATATATATAAATATATATATATATATAATATATATATATATATATAAAAAATATATATATATAAACATAAATAATATATATATATATATAAATAATATATACATGCAATACATATAGTATATATAATATATAGGATATATATATAATATATATATGATATATAGAATATATATAATAAATATATCATATATAATATATATAATAGGTATAATATATATTATATATATATATTATATATATATATTATATAATATATATATAATATATATATTATATATAATATATATAAATAATATACATATATCTTATATATAATATATATAATATATATATAATATATATATATTATATATATAAGAACAAACAGTTAATAAATCATGTTAGAAACACTTAGAAAAAGAGTTAAAAACATATTTAATCTGAAAAGAAAACACTAGATAAGTGGATATAACTTCATCCGCGGAGTTTCAAAGAAATACTTTCCTTCTCATCAGAGGGTAGTAATAAGCAAAATGCGGGATCGGATTTTGCATAAAAAAGTATTTGATGAAACTACAAGTAAGTATAAAATCTTACTTGATAATAAAAAGTGAAGCAGAGGCAATATGGTTAGAAAAGTTGATTACAGTCTGGTGAAAAGTAAATAATCCAATGACGGTAAAATCAAAAAATATAACTTCAAGAAAGTTAATTGAGTTTCCATTTGCACAAGTAAAATCCAAGGAAATCATGTAATTGGAAGATGGTTCAAAATAATCTAAAAGGCCGAAATCCATGAAATAATTTATATAATGTATATATATATATATATATATATATATTATGTTATATATATCATATATATATTATATATATATCATATATATATTATATATATATCATATATATATTATATATATATCATATATATATTATATATATCATATATATATTATATATATCATATATATATTATATATATCATATATATATATTATATATCATATATATATATTATATATATCATATATATATATTATATATATCATATATATATATTATATATATCATATATATATATTATATATATCATATATATATATATTATATATATCATATATATATATTATATATATCATATATATATATATTATATATATCATATATATATATTATATATATCATATATATATATTATATATATCATATATATATTATATATATATCATATATATATTATATATATCATATATATATATTATATATATATCATATATATATTATATATATATTATATATTATATATATCATATATATATATTATATATATATCATATATATTATATATATCATATATATATATTATATATATCATATATATATATTATATATATATCATATATATATTATATCATATATATATATTATATATCATATATATATATTATATATATCATATATATATTATATATATATTATATATATATTATATATATATATTATATATATATTATCTATATCATATATATATAACATATATCATATATATATTATATATAATCTATATATTATATATATTATATATATTATATATATATTATATATATTTATATATATTATATATATTATATATATTTATATATATTATATATATTATATATATATATATTTATATATATCATATATATTATATATATTATATATATATATTATATATATTTATATATATTATATATTATACATATTATATATATATATATATATATATATATATATATTAGCAGCGGTGCCCGGCGTTGCTCGGGTGTTTGGAGGTGTATGCTGTGCAAAAAAAGCAAAAAAAAAAACAAAAAAAAACAAAGAAAATGATTAATTTTTTTAAAATTTGACCCCTATTATGACCCCTTAAAATTTATTGTTTCGGGCTCAAATAACTTTATTAAGTTAGATCCATGTTAAAGGAACCTATATCTCAAATTTCTACTGTCTAGACCCAAAATTGTCGGAGGAGTTTGGTAGAGTTCTTAAAAGTCAAATCGTTGAAATTTGACCCCGTAACAGCCAAATTTCTGGCTGACACCCGTCACATCAATTTTCCCAAATATCAGTACTCGGTATTTCAAATTTCGAGTCTATAGACTAAAACTTTACAGAGTTATTGCGTAGGGAAATTTACACAGACAGACACACAGACACGTTAACTTTTATAGATATATAGATTATATATAATATATATATAATATGCATATATTATATATATATTATATATAATATGTATATTTATATATATACTATATATATACACTATATATATACTATATATATATACTATATATATATACTATATATATATACTATATATATATACTATATATACTATATATACTATATATACACTATATACTATATATATATACACTATATATATATATATACTATATATATACTACATATATATACTATATATATACACTATATATATACTATATATATACTATATATATATACTATATATATGTATATACACTATATATATATACACTATATATATACACACTATATATATACTATATATATTATATATATATATACTATATATATATAAATATATATATATATATACATACACTATATATATACTATATATATATACTATATATATACTATATATATATTCTCTCTCTATATATATATATACTATATACATATACTATATATATACATATACTATATATATGCATATACTATATATATATACTATATATATACTATATATATATAGTATATATATATACTATATATATACTATATATATAGTATATATACTATATATATATACTATATATATACTATATATATATATACTATATATATACTATATATATATACTATATATATACTATATATATACTATATATATACTATATATATACTATATATATATACTATATATATATACTATATATATATATACTATATATATATACTATATATATACTATATATACTATATATATATACTATATATACTATATATATACTATATATATACTATATATATACTATAAATATATACTATATATATACTATATATATACTTTATATATATACTTTATATATGTACCTTATATATATACTTTATATATACTATATATATACTTTATATATATACTATATACTATATATATACTATATATATACTATATATATACTATATATATATACTGTATATATACTATATATACTATATATATACTATATATACTATATATATATACTATATATACTATATATATACTATAAATATACTATATATCTATACTATATATATATATACTATATATATACTATATATATACTATATATATAGAGAGAGAGAGTGAGAGGGGGGAGAGGAGGATAAACATTCAGTGTACTAGAACGTTTTAATGATAAATTATACGCAGTTTATACACAATATAAGACCTATACATAAAACTGAATTCAGCGTAATAGTTAAATGAAACCGATTATCTAATGAGAAACAAGAAACAAATTACAAATTAGTACACGCTCCTTACTTAACTGTATATGCATATTAGTTAAGCTTCATTAAATTACTTTCATATTCCTTGGCTTAGTTTATTACGAATTCTTTTGATTAATCTTTAAATAAAAAAGTAGATTCTATTATCAATGTAAGACGGAGTTGGAGAATCTATTTCAAAAACTATGTTTCTCTCAGTAAGTGAAATGTTTTAGAAATACATGAAACTTCAACCCTGTATTAATTATTGAAAAAAATAAATTATTTAATAATAAAATAAATGTTGGTGGTTCAACTTCTTCGATTTTAAACTATGGTATTTATGGAAAAAACAGTGAACTACTCAATTATGAGTACAATTTAAACATAATATTTATTTGACAATTTTGCCCAAGGTCAGAAAAATATAGGTACTGTCGGTTTCAAATCTGATATATAGTAAGCAGTTCATGATAAAATATTTGACTCATCAACCTCTGTTTATATCTGTTTTCACTGGAAACAGCGACTGCACTTATTTCTTTTTATTTTCGGATCACAATTATTCATGTATTATTATTATTATTATTATTATTATTATTATTATTATTATTATTATGTACTCACTAGGAGTAATCACACACCCAATAATCCAGGGTTTATCTTAGAGAAGAACTTGTGATGTTCTTTGGAGTTTCCTCCGATTTCAAGTATTTTCCACCTCTTTCGATAACGTCTGCAGATGAATTTGCGTTATCGGAACAGCTGCTTATTAATTGTTTTGGGCTTCGGAAAATATGCCCGAAAGTTTTTTCGTTTTTAACTTCCGATTTCGGCTTTCATGTCCACTTGCATGATATCGACACAATTGACGAGAAAGAAGATTGATTAAAAAAAATGAAAGAATTTTGAAAATCCGGAATAATTGTATAGAAGATACGTAAAAAGCCAAACATTAATTAAAAGGCAAAACTGCCTCGACCGATGGCAATGATACTCCAGACAGGAAAAAACACCTAATTATCAAAACGAGTCGATCTCGCGCGACTAAGTCTTCGACTATTTCTTTTTTCATATTCTATTAATATCTTAGCGTTAGTTTTTAACCTGCAAGCATTCAGCACTGATCGCCATGCTTTTACGATATTGACTAATTTATAAATATTATTTCTTCAGATAGCTAACCCAGTCAAGAAGTGCCAAACTAACACTGACAATGGAGATAGACGCATAATATCATACGTTTAGTCAAGATATGCATCTGTAAATGTGTTAGGCAGAAAAAAAATAGTAAGCGTCTAGAAGTCAGCAGAAGATAAAAGTACGACAAAACTGTGGAAAAGCACGAGTGAAACAGGCGAGGGGAAAGCTTTTATGCATTAATTTGTGTAAGTTTTACTTTCACTCAATTTTCGTTAGTATGAATCGGCATATCCATAAGAAGTTGGACATAAAGTTGGACATAAAAGTTCCACACCAATAAACACGTCTTATATGTAACTAGCCTGGGTAGCCGGCGTTGCGCGGGTGTTTGAAGGTATGTGTTGAGCAAATAAACAAAAATTATAGTAGGCAGTGAGGCTTAAACTCGTACCGCGAAAGAAGCAAATGTCCGTGAAAAAAAAAACAAAAACAAAAAAACGTGATGTCTTTGCCGTTACAAACCGGAAGTGGCTAGTCAATCGAAAAGAGCGGATGACTTTCGAAAATATTTATGAAAAATACGACCCTCCCTGTAGAAAAGTACCGAGTGGAGGGTAAAGGAATTAATGTTTTTATCCAATTTTGGGATATTTTTTGTCTGAAAGGCAGAGCTTCGAAACGATATAGATCTCGTGAAAATCCGTTGCTTCATACATACATACATACATACATACATACATACATACATACATACATATAGACATACATACTTTTAAACAGACAGATGGGATTCATATTATAGAGATATTGAATTGACTAAGCACCTGTAGATGTTTAGGAATTCAGACAATGCACACCTGGAACTGCAGAGACTCAACACCTCTATCAACTCTGCTACACTCTCCAAGCAACAACAATGTTGATGAGAATAATTGTCAGCAAAAAGAATGACTGCCCAAATTATGAAACAGCATCTGAAATACACTTTCACAACACATTTGACTAAACTTCTGGAAAGAGGTAAATAAAATAAGTGATATAGTTTTTTTTGTACATGGAATTATGAAAACACACGAATCTAACCGAACTTAGGTAGCTTATTGTGTGTTTGAACTTCGTGCTCGGTTTTAACCGTCTGTGTATTACACGTTTACTTTTATATTAGACTAACCGCTCTTCTCCAGCTCATATTTACAAGGCAAATATCTAAGCTTATTTTGTTTACTCTTTTTTCTCGGCATATAGAGTGTTTATTTCAACCAAGGGAATATCGCCTGTTATCAAAAGCGAGCAATATAATTGCATTTGCATCCTTTGGGTGCGCATGCGTAATGCTGTTCAGATATGCATTATTCGGCGCTAGAAGGGAAAACAACATGGAAAGAATTGGTTAGAGGGGCGTGTGTTAGATTTGATTTTGGGACTGGTTTTATTCGAGATCAACCTACAAATTGATAAGTTTGTTTAAAAAGGACAAACGCGGTGGTTTATTTAGATTCACTTTGATCCATTTGTTAAGTTAGATTTGCAAATAAAACTGGAATCGTACGGACTGCGAGGACAGCGTGAAACCAATTCAAACGCGTCTTAATTCTTTCAGACCTTCATAATCGGAGAGGATGAACCAGTTTACGGCACGTTTTTGATTGTGCGGAATTTCAACCCGGGTAAAAAAAAGAGGGAAAAAGAGGACAAAGTAGAAGGAAAATAAAGAATGCGAAATAAAAGTAGAGAAAGAAATATGCAGAAATAGAAAATATAGAGAGAAAACAGAAATGTAAATATCCCACTCGTCTAAATGTATACAACATATAATCCCTATTTACTTGTAAATATATGTGTCCTCCGGATGCAAATCTATAATAGTTTTCTGAATGTATATAAGAAAATTACTTATTCCCCTATTCTAGGTTTCCAATACAAAGTATATAGATACAAATCGCTTATATCTATGAAAATAACACAATTTATATACGCTTTATATACAGTAGGGCTATTTTGTCTTGCTTGTCAGCGTGCACTCTCTATCACTACATGGATGTTTTAGATGGGGGGAGCATGACAAATGATAAGCGATGTGGTAAAGGGATTGGGATAAACCAGTTTTGATTTAGGCACAGATAAAGAATGGGGAAAATTATTGACAGTGGTTTCAGCTAGACGGGTATTTTTCATGAAAGATTGGCGATTGGGGAACCAGAGATTGGGAAGGGGTAAATGGGAGAGAGAATATGAGGGAGGTGTTAAGAGTGAATGAGAATGGAACTCATAGAGAGTGAGGGAGAGAGAGAATGAGTGAGATAGGAGGTGAGTATCAGGGGAATAGAGAGTAGAAGTATAATAGGCAGTATGAGACACTAACGGAAGGAGAGATAGAAAAAGGGGGAGATAAAGTAAGACTGAGATAGTGTGATCCTGAATGCGGTAGTAAGAAGCAGGGGGAAAGCGATACCGCTTAAGGGAGGGTGAGAGAGATAAACAGCCAGACAGGCAAACAGATAGATAGACAGAGAATGCGTGTGAAAGAAAAAGTACTGCAAATGGGAGACTCATTATCCAGTTTCTACAGAACACCACCTGTTGTTTCTAAGATAACGATGAAATGTCTTCTATAGAATAATTGTTTAGCAAAAAGCATAATTTACAAAACCACAATATCTATGCGTATATCTGTGTTATTAAAGAAGCCAAGTTTTCAAGTAAGTGTAAGAAGTTCGAGATAAATGACCAGCCGAGGCTTAGGAATGTAAATGGAGATAATACTTTGACACTAATATTCATGAAACTTTTAACATTTATATACAAGCAAATGCATTGCTGGAATTCGCAACTGGTAAAATGAGTCACAAGACACCAATCATTTGGATGTTGTAAAGGAAGAGCAGAAAATATATGAATACGAATTTGGTACGTGACAATTTAAGATTTGAATATGCATACAGAAAAACAACATTGATATTTTAATTGCTAGAAATAAGATTCCTCGAATATTCGTATTTCAAGCGATTTCACTGATTTCTATTCATCTTATAATTGGGGATGTTTTGTATGTGTGTCTGTTGGCTGTTTACAGATAACCAGTACTACTCGACGAAATTATTCCAAATTTTGCATGACGCCATTTTGTCATGACGAATGTGATGTTTAAATAGCATAATCTAAGGTAAAAAAAAAAAAAACTGAATGCGTAGGACATATGTACACTTAACATAGACTACAGAGCTCTTCTGGTGGCGGTTATAGTTCAGAGATGATTAAAATTATACTAGTATTAATACTACTACTAAAATTAACTATTATTATTAATATTTGTATATATTTTTCGTTTTTCAGTTTGCTTCCAAGTGTTTGAAAGAATTCGTACGTAATAATATGTGTTAGTTGATCGGATGATCGCTACCTGAACGCTTCTATTTGATACCTTGAACAGGAATGAGGCGATTAAAAGTTTATCTAACCAGATAGCGCTACACACCTGATCCAATAATCTGCAATGGTTCAGAAAAGAACCATTACTCTGCAACATTGTCATGTATGCCCTCTACTTTCGAATCGGTGTAGCTAGAAAAGTCTTTAAATGACATCAGGGCTGCGTAAAAAGTGGGGAGCTTTTGTATGCTTGAAAGACATAATAGAAGATCAACATTTTTAAGCTACAAAACTATTTGGTATATAGCAGCCCAAACGTTCAGTGTCACGAGGTAAAGAATGCATAATAAGCTGAGCGGAAATTCCATTGTCAATAAAAGGTTGCGCAATCTTTAACCACACTTCTCCTTTACCGGCACTGACACAGTTCAGGGGTAAAAAAGCAACTTTCCACCTACAGAACCTGGTATATTTAAATTGTCACTAATTTAGTACGGACACGCCTAAATATCGCACAACTTCATCGATCTTAGAGATACTAGTATGTGAACGTGATTATACTATACGTAATTGGACCATGTGTGATATGAATAAGCGTTGATCTAATGTAATTAAGACACTAAATATGACTAATAGATGTTCAAGATTCCTTAGTATATGTTAGATTTAAAGCTATCCATTAATATGTTTTAGCTAGTTTTATTAAGATTAATATAAGGAAATATCCAAGAACCTATGTTGGTGAACTGGTGCTCACCGTACTGGTGACATCGTAGTTCACAACAAAAATCGACAGGCAGATGCAGAGAGGGGGTGTTAAGGATGCTCAATCACCTGCCTTTTTACACCTTTTTTTTTTAACAAAGTCATTTTCAGGAGGAATGTATTATGGGTCTGTGCCCACGGAAACACGCTACCTCGTGTGACAATAAACTTCCTCATCGGTAACTACATAGTAGCAGTGACGCTCTAAGTAAGTCATCTTTAGCGGTACACAGATATCGGTGTCAATAATAATAATAATAATAATAATAATAATAATAATAATAATAATAATAACAAACGGCAAGTACTATAATCGTTCTCCTTTCTTTACAAAATTCATTTGCGCTTCGAATTACAATTTTTGCGTGTGAGAATAAGATATATTTGCCTAGAACGAGTTTTATATTAGCAGGAATATATATAGAAGTTTGTAAAGCTAATGTATTTACATATTTATTTTGGAGAAATGTTTGCATTTCTTTAAAAAGAAATGTGTCTTTTTAACCCTACATCCCCCTCGCCCTCCCAATCACCGTTTTTCTTTCTCTAAAAATTCATTTGTGTTTCGAATTACCCTTTTTTGTGTGTGTGTGACTAAGACATATTATTCCTTCGTTTTCGTCGCTGTCCTCGCCGACGACAAAATAACTGTAGGGTAAATTGTGACTTACCATTAAAGCGTCCTCTGTAAGTGCGTCATGTGGAGTCGAGCTGTAAGGGGGAAGGAATGAATCAAGATGGCGGCCTCCACAGTTTTTATAATTCGGCGGTCTCGCAAAATAACGTAAAGCCTCGTGGTTTTTGTGCAAAATCTCGCCTATTGGCTACATAAAATTAGGCTGCTTAGAGAACGGGAACGATCAGTGGCCAGAACCCTTGGAGACGGCTGTACGGAAATCCTTGGAGACTGTTGTTGCCTGTTACTGACTATCATGCCATTTTTATAACGTTTTTACTTGGTGTTTAAGCGGAATAAGTATAGCGCTATCGTCGAAATTTTCCGTATACTTTACAGAAATGGCAGAAAGTTGTCCAAACTAACGGTAGCATTGGTTTATTAGAACAAAAGGTGATTTTGCAGTTTTACAAAGACATTAGTAAAAAACACAAATGAAGAAACTTTCGTATGATGTACGTATCCGTGAAGGAAATAAATTCTCATAAAAAGCTTCTCCGTATAATGATAAGGCAGACGATTTTTTTACATTAAAATAACGTTAATGCTGTACAAGAAACCTTTTCGACATAAGATTTTTGAGTTATCTGCCCCTCTTTTTCTTGCTCTGCTACATTACTTTTAATATGTTGTTTAATGCTCGACCGTTGCTAATATATGTAAAATTATCTGATGTTAAATACAAACTACTTAATCATTTTACAATCACCAAACAAAAATGTATATATTTCGTTAAAACAAGTAAACTAGTTAATCAAATGCAAAACTATTTTGGACTCCGAAATTAAATATTTATTTCTTATTTACTAAATTTGCCTACATTAGCACGAAAATTTATCACCCAACATCCGTGCGCCACCTTCTGGCGTTTTACGTTAACTTCGCAAAAATGTATGATTACATCCCCATTCTTATTTGGCAAAAGTATCAATAATTTCTACATCGGTCACCTACATTTTTATAGTAAGTATGTGTTTCTAGGTTATATTGAATCTAATCATCTGCAGTATGCTACGGATAGAGAAAAGTAAAAAGAAGCAGGAACAAAACAGACAGGATGCTGCCAAAGGTGGCGGAACTCTTTATGATTGGATGAAGCCTAGACTGGTAGCTTCATCATCAGAGCTAGGCGAGGACTCGAAGGACAGAAGTGAAGAGTCAGAAGCGGAAGATATAGAAATGAAACAGACGATGTAGATGACCTTGAGCAACAACTTACTTCACAGGACCCACAAATTGATGTGGAAGCAGAAGTGCTAAGAGTTGAAGAGCCATTTTCCATGCTACCTAAATTATAGTATCAAATGATCCTGCCCCTGTTATTACTCATAAGATACATATTAGTGAGTAATTTCTGGTTACAGTATTCACCCCAGAAAAATCCTATGTCTTGTTGCAGGTCGTCTTTTTAAACGAAGGAAAGTACAGTGCCCATGAAGCTTGGAAATCTAGAGATATAGGCGGTTGGACGGCAACTTTAGAGAATATAAGAAGCACGCCATTTCAGAATCTCACGTGGTTTGTATGGTTCCATCGAAAGGCTTCCAAAGTAAAACATTGAACATTGCTTTAGAAGCAGTTGATTGCAAATTATATCTTGCTAGAGAGAAAGAGAAGCAAAGAAATCGATAACTTATTTGTAGGTTTATTTTCATCACTTTATACCTGGCAAGACATGGTTTACCGTTTAGGGGCAAAAGTTCTACACGTGAAAATCGTGTAAATGTTTTTGAACTTCTGGAAATGTTTAGTAAGGATGATTATGTGGTTACACTACATCTTGATGCATAACAAGAAATACTGAAAAGACCCCAAGTGTCATTTCTTTCAAAGAGGACTGTGAATGATCTGATTAAGGTTCATTAAGGCCATTTCAGTTAGAAGAGTAATATTAGAAGAAATTCACAAGAGCGAGATCTTCTTTGTTCTCATGGATTAAATAACTGATGTATCACATACAGGGCAGGCCTCTTGTTGTGAGATATGTACATGACTCTAAAATAAAAGAACGTTAAATGCAAGATTTCAACATGCAATCAACAATTGGTGAGGCACTAAAGCTAATGTCTATGCTTAACACAACGTGAACATAGATGATATGCGCGGACAGGGATATAATGGGGGAGCAATCTAAATGAAATATACAATGGATTGAAGTCCAGAATCTAGAGACAGAACTCAACGGCACTCTATGCACACTGCCATGACAACTGCCTAAATCTAGACTTCGTTAAAAGTATCAATTCAAATATTTACTTGGTAACGCTTTTAAATTTGGTGGGAGCACTGTATACATTCGTTGCTAAGTCTTCAAAACGGCATACTGCATTCATGGATATCTAGAGAACAATGTTCCTAGAAGACCACTCACTTGAACTTCAGATGCTATCAGGTCCAAGATGGACTTGCAGAGAATCAACTCTTAGAACAATGCAAGTCATAACATCTCTGAAGCAAGTTTTAGAAAAGATAGTACAAAAAGATTCTCCTATGCATCAGTAAAGTATGCCTCAATATTATTGAAAAGTATTAACTTTGAATTTCCTGTTTTGTCATAAGATTGCTACCCCAGTTTTTCTAGAAACTATCAATGCACCTAATGCACTACAGCCGAGAGACGTACAGAATTTAGGATATATTACCACAAAGCTTGAGAGAATTAAGAAAGGAGGAAAAGCTTCTGGAGATTTTTACAAAGGTAAAAAAGAGAGCTGAATCAATGGTCATTAAATATCCTTCTGTGATTTCCAGACAAGGCAGAAGAAAATGCTTGTAAAATGCAAGTATAGTGTAACATCTGCTTGGGAGGATCAGCAATACCAAATCTTCGAGGATTTCTACCACGTGAGAATATTGTATGTGTTTCCAGATACAATGCTACAGGAGTTACAAAATACACTTCAACACGGAGTATCGTATATGTCTTTCTATTGCATGACATTCCAAGACAAATGGAAAGAACCACCGAATGAACAAGCAGTCACATCATTGAAAAAGTTATACGAGTTTTATGAGCTACAAGAAGTAGACAAGTTACGGTTAGAATTGAAGATATATTTCCCATTTCCACACTTGTCATAGAACACTGACGCTGCACTTCCGAACTTGATGAAGTAAAACAATAGAGACATTTTATGTTATTAACATTTTCATGACATAATCTCAAGAATGCTTTACACAGTATGGAGATTGAAGGTCAAGATAAGATTTTTGACCAGTTCTTACTTTGTGATGAAATAAATTGATTTATGTTGCTGTAGTTTATGATACTTTTTCACATTATTCGAAAGTTTTTTTTTTTAAATTGACACAAATAAACGCAAAACCTAATCAAGTACGATTTGTTATTTGTAACAATTCTTTAAACTATTAACATTTAACAAGTCGCCATTTTTGTTGAGCACCCTTCATTTATTTTGTAGGAATCGGATGATTCTATTGTTAGAAATAGTTTCTATGCTATTTTTCTAATTTTAATTTTTTCCAAAACTATATCGGTACTTATGAGAGGGATAACATATTGATTTTTAATTGAAAGTGTTTCTATGTAACCAACGAGATTTGAACTTTGAACACCTTAGTATTTAGTATCTGTCGGTAATCATTAACCACCTCCCTCTCCTTGTTGCGGTTGGCGTTAAATAGTTATACCCATCTACTTCTAAGCTTTGGGAATGGGCCTGATCACAGACAAAATATTTTAATTGGTAATAATCTCCATATATAATATTTTCATTGAAGAAATCCCCCTCTGGACAAAAGTACCGTAAGTTTGCAATAACAGATGCCACATACAGATTTATTATGTCTAGACTATAAGCCAATATCTCATGTAACTTTAGAACAACATTTTATACAATGTAGGGGTTATAATAAAATCCTACATTTCATCATAGAAGCAACACCATCAAAATCGCAACTATCTTTAAATGAAACAATTCCTATTTTCCCTCGAATTATCAAGTCATCCTACTACCCCCAGTCAACAGCATAAGGGAATATACACATTGTACATATAGTGTTTGCACCATTTGTAACTGGATCATGAACTCATAGATATAACATAATCTTTCCTTTTTCCGATTCAAAAATAAAAATTCTTCTCAGACTAATTTCGCTTATTTTGATAGCTGACCTTTTACCATTGCTATATTACGAATCAACGATAGTCGCATGCTAAACGAACGCTAATGTATCATATAAAGATGACGTCGCAGTGATCTTTACTTTTAACCTCTATGTAAATTGCTGCGTTCATTTTTTACATTTTACGGCGTTCACATTATCTGTACCAGTTTATATTTCCTCTCACTTTCTTTCTCTATCTCACTCTGTATATATAACCTTTCCAACTCTCTCCCGCTCGGTTTTCACATTTCTTTTTAGGTCGAAAGAAAAAACATTACACAGCAATGCCGTGGAAAAATCATCAAACATTTCACAACGTCAACACAATGTACAACAGTTTTTATTTCCTCATTTAAGCTCGCTCACTTTGTACATTTCTTTTTATGTCGAAACAAAATTTTTACGGCGTGAACATTATGTACAGCAGTGTTAATTTTCTTGCTCGATCGCTCTCTCTCTCTCTCTTTCTCTCTCTCTCTCTCTCTCTGTTAACCTCTCTGTTTATCTCTCGCTCGGTTTTACATTTCTTTTTATGCCGAAAAACCCTACTATTTTATGGCGTCAGCATTATCTACAACAGTTTTTGTTTCCCCCCTCTCTCTCTCCCTTTCTCTCTCTCTCTCTCTGTTTCTCGCTCTCTCGCTTTGTACATTTTCATTTTTATGCACAAAAACCCACACATTGCACGGCGTCAACACTACCTACAAAAGTTTTTTTTAAAATTTCCTATCTCTCTCGCTCGCTTTATATATTTCATCTTATGCTGAAAAAAAAAAACATTTTACGGCGTCAACACTATCAACAACAGTTTTTATTTCCTTCTCTATTTCTCTCTCTCTCTTTCTCGTTCGCTCGCTTTATACATTGTATTCAAGCCGAAAAAACATTTTACGGCGTCAATGTCATGTATAACAGTTTTTATTTCATTTGTCTTTGTCTCGCTCTCACTTTCTATCGCTCGCTAGCTTTGTACATTTCTTTTCGTGTCGAAAAAAACAACATTTTACAGCGTCAAAACCAGCTTTTATTCCCCTCTTTCTTTCTTGCTCTCTTTCATTCTATCACTCTCTCTATATATTCTTCACAACTCTCCTCTCTCTCTCTCACGTTCTCTCCCACTATTTTATGTATTTATTAACTTACTGATATATTTCTATAATGAAAATAAGAACAGTTAGCCACGCTAATTCCTTTTTAAAAATTAATTTTGTCTTTTTGTGAGGAGGTTCACTTCACACAGGCTAAGCTACAGCAACACGTGACCGGATAGGGCTATATCTAATACAGACAGTAAAACAGTTACACCTCCAGAAATATTTTTCCATACTCTGATATTAGCAGCAGAATATGAATAGCAACTTCAGTTGAACATCTGATATGGAACAGGAGGGACGCATAAACGCGTCAAAACCTAAGACTTAAAATGCATTGATAATTCATATTGTTATATCAGACATACCCTATGCCAGATTCCAGACTTGCAAAACAGTGAGCTGTTAAAGAGAATACCAGGATAGTGAAAACGATTTCATATCAGCTTCAAATTGTCCCTCAAACCTTTTGATTTTTATTCCAACTCTTGTGAAATCGTAGCCTCCAAATGCTTCTTACGTGCCGCAAGCCACAAAAGGGCTACAATTTTTGAATCTACACGTATTGATGACCGTGAGAGAGAAAAACATACTAGAATAAACGGAGCAGTCAGCAGCCATGCGCAATAATCCCAGAGGTACCCATATACGAGAGATACTTCAGAGCTCGAATCTGACAGACTAGCTACCCCGAACACACAAAACAATAGCATGATCGCTGTCATCTTTGCAAAAGATGAACCAACAACATCATTATATGCAAGTGGATACTAGTAGAGCATGTAAGAAAGCTTAATTTCTGAAATAGAGTAACGTTTTCGAGATAGATTAGAAAATACAGATACCAGGAGAACGTTTATCACAAACAAATCATTCAATAACGTTATCCGAAAAAATGGATTAGCCTGGTATGTTTCAGAACTGTTTTAAGTAGATAATTATTGTTTATAAACATGTGGCGAATCTCTCCGCTATGCATAACTTATATTGATGGCTTATTGATAACAATTACACGAAGGATTCTAAGTATATGGAAATAGTAGCTCTAAGGTGTAATACAGATAATCAATTATAAAATGTGTTTATTAAAAAACAAGAACTTTTTTCTAAAGTAAATGTAGAGGATTTTCCAAACGTCATTTATTTTATAAGATTTGTAAGATGAGAACTGTATTTCTCATAACAACACTTATACACAATGAAAATGAAATACCAAAATAAATACAGCTTTCCCGCCACACATTTCAGTAAATTTACTTCCAAATTATTGCATTATATTTTCCTAAGTTTCAGAAATAATTTCACGTTCTTTTATGACAATTGATCAATTCTTTCGTTTTCGCTTTTCTAAGGACTCCATATCTTAAGAAACCCCAAACGAAAATAATCAAGAGGTTGCATTTGAACATAATACTTACTAGTGTAACACACCATTGTGTTATACATAAAGCTGCCAAGCTAGTACAGGGCGGCATAAAAGATGGCATAATACGTATATACGAATGCCATAAAATAGTATTTATACATTTTAGCGTTTTGTTATCATAAATACACTTTTCATATGATTACATTTTTGTAAATAGATCACTTTTCAATACCCGTATTATAAAACTCATCATTATAGATAATAATATTGGATTAGAAGATTATAGGCGAAATTCGTTTTTATCTTTATCTTGCATTAATGAAGCTATGCTTGGTTCATCAAAACTAAATGTAACTTTTCCGCAAGATTCAATCGTATGCATTAATAAATATTGAAAATTATCACGTTTTTAGATATTGTAATTTCAGTTGCTATTGCCACATTCCAGACGTATTGCTCCTTAGATTAGATAAGTCATATTTTTCACATTTTTCACTCATTTAATTGCATGGAAATGCTCGTATTATGCAAAAGGTTATAAGAAATAATTCATAAAAAAGAAAATTGGTTTATAATGTTCAACATACTGGTTACTTATCAATTTCAGCGTCGTAAATGTTGTTTATCATAAGTCTGTTTTCTTAATAAAGTCCTTGAAAAGTAATTAAAATTACTATATACTCTTAAAGGGACGCTTTATAAATTTTTAGTGTGATGCTGATCGACCCTATCTCGAGAGTACTAGGATTCTTCCAGAGACTATGAATTGAGTTACGACAAAGCGCCATATCAGTAATTGCAACATTTATTTGCCGTTCTCTGGCGATGGCAGGCATTTCCTTCGAAAATCCGTTCCAAAAATCAAATCTGACGAAAACTATGCCATTTCGATGGCCTTTTATCTGTCGGGTTGATGTGAATAGTCTTAGGAGGTTCACATTCCTATGTCTTGCCTCTCCTCTTTAGATGGGGTGTATAGTTTATTGCCTTTTTCTCTGAGCGGGGATCGCCGAGGAGATTGCAAAAGAGATTTTAATAGGCCAGAGTGCCATCTTTATAAGTACTGACTTTACTTTCTCCATCTGCCGACGTTGTATCACATCTTGCCAGGAGAAGAAAGTAAATACGATTATTGGTAGTATTCATTTACCGTCCAGTGGAGATGCCGGACACACAAGTCGAGTTTATGATCTTAACAACCAGTTCGAAAGAAACAGGGCTATTTCGATGGCCATTACTCTGTTGCGCTTAGGTATCATCCTGGGTGCTAATACGAAGTGCTCCCTCTCTTTATGTAGAGTTAGATCATTGTCAACTGGATGCGGGCCCTGATAGGAAAATTTCGGCCAGGCTATTTTTAGTAGACCGGAGACTAGATCTTAGGAGCGCTTGCTTGATTAGTCTCACCTAATTAATGGTGGAAGTTATAGCAACAGCATCCAACGTAGACTTTCTGTAACGTGCTATTCTGGACTTCTATAAATATACCCCGTATTGACATATATATATATATATATATATATATATATATATATATATATATATATATATATATATATATATATACTTCATTTGTTTTTAGATAAGCGGTAATATATTGCTACACAGTTATATATTGCTAAACAGTTATGAGCATGTTTCAGTTAGCTAGTTAGTAGTAACGAAAGACTTTTTCAGGCGAGACAGCTTATACAAAAGCAAAGTTTCATGACTGTGTAGTAACATATTACTGCTTATGTAAAAACAAATAAAGCGTGTATCCCACTCTACGTCAGTATTGAGAACTCTTGTATTAACCTCCTTAATCTTCATTGATTACTTAACCTCTAGTAGACATTAACCTGATATATATATATATTATATTTATATATATATATATTATATTTATATATATACACATTACTAACGTCGAATATTTAATATATATATATATCTATATATATACACATTACTAACGTCGAATATTTAATATATATATATATATATATATATATATATATACATACGTGCGCACACATTATATATATATATATATATATATATATATATATTACTAACATCGAATAGTTAATATATATATACATGCTCACACATTATATATATATATTTTACTAACGTCGAATATTTAATATATATATATATATATATACATGAACACACACAGACATATATATATGTATATATGAGAGAGATAAATGGAATAATCATGTTGACACACCGGTTCTTGTTTGATCATCGACGAGAAGTGAGGTAAGGTCTGGTCTGTATGAGATTGGTGAACATTTGGGAATACCAGGTGCTATATGTCCTCTTCCCTAACTGGGATATGCATGCAGCTGGGGACTGCTTGTAAAATGATTATTCATTAGAAACTTACTCCTCCGAAGGAAGAGGGTTCAACCTACTTAGAGTGAATAGCTCAATAGCTTTTAATATACAGAGATTTTTTTTCCTCACGTACAAACGGCTCCAAGTTTATTTTAATATTTTTTGCATTATATAAGACTATGTTTAATCTTATAGAAACAAACTGTATAGATAGACAAGCAATAATCATTATAAGAGTATATGCTGGTAGGAGGCCCGGCGTTGCCTGGTCATACATTTAAACATGATATTTTATTTGATGCAGATTGCATATGTCACATTATAGAATCAATTCCTTATTGATTATTATATATCACGAGGAATGATTTGACGGTGGACTAATCCGCCAAAATAATTAACGATAATGCGCTTCAAAAAATTCTGTCTATGTTTGTTGACAATAGCACGTCAGCTGATATTTACACTTGACAATTAATGCCTTTGAAAAGTTACTTTTGATTAATGTTTAGTTTTAAAATATGCAAACAAAGAAATGGTACTTCTTTTATCTTAAATTAAACTTATCAACAAGAAAAAAAAATAAAATGGTGAAGTACAACCGGGCTTGAACAGGGATCATTCGATTCATAGTCGGATGATCTATCACTAAGCTATATCTCCAGACTATGATACATCGAGTTTTTTTTTTAATAATTTGCTGAGACTTTATTATCTCCCCAAGGCGATGTAACGTAAAATATTCCCATGTACAAATTACTTTCTATCTGAAAGAGAGAAAAGCTATTTTAAAAATCAGATGTTTTCGATTTTCAATATTATCAGATGAATTTCTGTACGAAACATATCCTAAGACTAGGCTAGACATATAAATTACATTTGTGTGAAATTTGCTCAGCCGTTTCGGAATCTATGAGAAAGGAACTCACACACACAAAGTGACTTTTATATAATAGTAGAGATAAAGATACTTTGAGCTAACGTTAACTAGATTCGCAATGGGCATAATTACGAAACAGTTCAACCATCTTTGTGAAGTTTATGTTCTTAAGTAAATGATATTTTTAGAGATTGTTCAACCGCAAATCTAACCAAAGCGCGGTACACAGTTGGGAGCAATTGGTTCAATCGGCTTAAGACGACTTTGAATTCGCTGTGCGTTGGTCAGATTACACGTTACATAATATCAGTAACAAGAAAAGTAAAACAATCTTACTGATTTTCTGCGCGTACAGATATATTTTACCTATATGTGCTACACAAATATTAGCCTATGTGTAAAAGCATCGTAAAGAAACCTTTCATTATTTTAATCCAATAATGTAAATTTACATGTACTTCCTGTAAGAAAAATTACGTTGTTTGCTTTTAACGGATAACATAGAAATATTCAACCCCGACGAATTAATAGTTATGGATGGACTAACTTGATTTTTCTTTCGCTTTTTTATGAAAACTAGCTCAGTTTAATAACAGCAAACAAATTGTAACCGTTTGGGTAAAAACGTAAAACATCTAATTTAGATGTAAATAAACGACGTAAGATGGTACGATGGACATTCCATAAGACATGCCTCCTATTCTTTATATTTTGCCCGAATGGATTACAATAGATTGCAAATTTCATTGTTACGATGACTGAACATATACATTAATGTTCTGAAAATTTCATATGTAGGTTGCAGATATTGACTGCGTGGGACTCTAAGAAATAATTTGCGGCGACTTTAAATAGTACCTCTTTTATTGTAAATTGAACTCATTAATATAAAACAATTCAAATAAAATGGTGAGGTACACCTGGGCTCGAAAAATGGATAATTCGATCTGTAGTTGAATGCTCTACCACTAAACTATATATCCAGATTATAATACATCTTTTTTTTTTTTTTTTTTTTTTTTTGAAGAAGATATGATTTGCTGAAATTTTCTCATTTTCCTTGGGCGGTAAAATATTATCCTGTAAAATTATTTTTCCATCAATAAGAGAGAAACGCTATTGTTAAGATCAGATTTTTTTCGGTTTTTGATAATTATCGCATGCATTTCTGTACAAAATTTATTTAAAAACTCTGCAAGACATAAATAAACTGTGTGAAATTTACAAAAGACAATCTCAGCCATTTCTGAACCTATAAGGAAGGAACTCTCACACACAAAGTGACCTTTATATAATAATAGAGATAAAGTTTTATATTTAACAGTTCGTCGCCTCTAAAAATCTTAATAGCTGTATTTACTCGGCTTTGTCATGTAAGAACATATTAGTGGGCGGAAGGTTTAGTCACATACTATGTAAAATAAAGCGAATATCCTATTTGATTGAGAGTTAAGCACATTATATTTATGGAAGCAAAATAAATTGTACCACATCTATTCCTGTCTACGAAAATAAAACGAAATAACTCATATTTTAGAGCGGAAATAACTCTCATAGCTTAAATAAATAAATTCACTTCCGTTTTCAAAGGCCGCTTGTGTGGTTATAATACTTGAAAATAAATTATATATGAATTAAATTAAATATAAAATAAACAACTTTAAATAGTATTTCTAAATGGAACAGTTAAAATAATGCTATTGCAACAAACAATTAATAACACGCAGCTAATTATTAATATAAATTTTCTTTAATGCAATATGTAAATGGGGTTAATTCTTGAATGTAGATTTCTTTTGAATAAAGTATATATAGAAATATATATAGAAATCACGCTGGGATGAAAGTTTTAAACGTGCGTTTTCATTATAAAATTAATTTAGGAAAAAGTGTGCCTTTTGTCCATATTAATCAAATTGTGAAGCAACAATATTTATGAAAAATTTCCAGCGAATATATATTTATATAAAACTCAAATCGGCTTGCCTGGTTTGGTGTTTAAACCGTCCTTTCCGGTTCCGGGTAAAGAGTCAGATTTAGGATCTCCGGTTTCGCGCAAACACGTGAACATAGAGACGATATAAGCGAAATTTATTAATTAACAACAAATAACGATAAGACACTTGTCTAAAAGATAAAAAAATGATCAATTTACGTCATTTTATTAAGATATTTAAATTGCCCAATATATATATTTGTGCTCGATCAAAACATATTTCCTCTCCAATTTCGTGCAAACACCTGATACAAACAGATGATATAGGCGAGATTTATTAATTAGCAACAAATAAAGATAAGACAAAAACGTACTTTTGCATTTAACGACCCGCACTTAAATAATATAATTATCATTTAAAAAACTTGTTATTTAAGATGGGGCGGGTAGGATGTTTTGTAATTAGTCTGTACTTTCACCTAACGATTTGCAATAAAATGACATCGTAAAACTTGAATTTAACTTGAAAATGCTATTTACAAAATAGCCTGGGTCGTTAAATGCAAAAACACCTTTTAAAAAGTCGTAAATATATAAATAAAAAATAATGACGGGGATGAGGCAGACTGAACTTTTCTCATAGTGAAAAGTCGCAAAAATAGAAAACATAATAATAATAGAGGCTGGTGGGGGGCTGAAGGTGCCAACGTCAAATCGGGGCAGTAAATTGGTTCTTAAATGGGGGATCGATTTGCTAAAACTTTACATGTGAAAATGAGCCGCTTTTCAAATCTTTAAATATTGATTTTTTTAATTTTTTTTAATCTTGTAGCTTAGTGTCTAATAATCCGCAGCAGTAGGTGCACCTAAATATTATTTAAAATATTTTTCACCCAAGTTGCGCATAATCAAAACTAGAACTTGATAAAAAAAAACTACGTTTATCGTGTCCAAATTTATTTGTTTCTGATTATTTTATTTGTATTTTTAACAAAATAAAAAAAACAAAGCCAATAGCAAATATGTTCTCGTGTAAAAAACTTACGTCATCGACTTAAATATTTAAAAAGTATTTGTTTTTTTATTCACGACATAACCCATCATAGTTTACCTCTTAAAAGAAATCAAAATCTGCTTTTTTGTCTAGTACATTTCCATGGCCTTTAAAGATAATTAAAGAAGGATTTTTTAAATAATTAAAATTTAATATTTTAGCGTTGGAGATCACTTTTCTATATAAATTTAACATAAAATAAGCCCCCACTTCTTGGTAAGGTAACGAGACATCTAACTGTTATCATTTTCTCAAGTTTGGTGGTGTAGGTGTGGGACAGAAGGTACAATATGTTAGGAGTAGACGTCATTAGTTCCAAACATTTTTAAAATACGTAGAAAGATTTCAAAATTTGTGTGCGGGGGAGCTTTTTATTTCTTAAAGATTTGCTTCGATAATGTCTAACCGTTAAATGTTATTTAATCACTTAATTATTTTTAGTAATTTCCTTCAGTCTTAATAGACTATGGATACAAACTAAGAGTTCTTCCGCAATTTCCAACCACACATCTGCTGAATCGGCGTTGAAGTAGAGGTTCAGGGCGACTGGAAACATTGCCGAAGTAAGCGGAGAGCACATAAAGCGCACAGAATTTCACAAATGTTTAATCATCTGGTGTTAGCCAGGCTAATCGATGCTTTACTTCGGTAATCAGACGAGTAACCAATGTGTCAACGTGATTATGCCGTATATGCATGCACACATATATACATACACACATGCATATATACTCATATACATATATATATTTTTATAATGACATCAAAATGAAGCTCGGACTGGATAAGTGTGCTATGTGTACTCTGAAAGCTGGCAAGAAGATATCTACTGAAAATATACAGCACGATGAAAATAGTGTAATCAGAGAACTGGATGAACAGGAAACATACAAATACCTAGGCATTGATGAAAATGAGTCCATCCAGCATTCAAAGATGAGAGAGAAACTAAGCCAAGAATATTTACGCCGGGTAAGAAAAATCTGCAAAACTGAAATCACAAACAAGAACAAAATTACGGCAATTAACCAACTTGCCATGCCAATACTAACATATAGTTTTGGCATTATTGACTGGCCTCAGAAAGACATAAATTGGCTTGACACAAAGACAAGGAAAATGCTAACCTTGTACCGAGTTATTTATCGAAATCAGTGCATGCCTCGTTTGTACCTACCCAGGCGAGAGGGAGGTATGGGGCTCTCGGAAGTCAATCATTAACACAGAGCCACAATCGTCAGCATAGGTCAGTGCATAATAAGTTCCTGTAACCCCAAGCTTATGAAAATTAAAGACCATTATCAGAATCGAGCAAGTAGCACAACATCTATAACACAACTTGCCACTCATTTTGGAAAAGATTGCCTTACAAATGATACTGAGAACCCAAACAAGCCTGCCACTGACATAGCCCAGAAAAGTCGGAAAAAATACACTAGCCAGTTCCATAGTGTTAAAACAGAAGAATGGACCAACCATAAACGGGCAAAATACCTACGGACTGAACTATCCCAAGAATATATTGATAGGGATGGTTCCCTGGACTGGCTCAAAAGAGGATCCCTCCATTACGACCAAGAGAGGTTGATATTGGCTGCACAAGACCAGGGCCTCATGACAAATGCCTTCAAAAAGATGTGTGGTCTAAGCAACAATAATAAATGCAGGTTCTGTAGCACTGAGGTTGAGAGTGTGGGCCACCTGATTTCTGGTTGCAAAGTCCTACTTGGAGACGGTTATTATACAGATCGCCCTAACGGAGTTTGCAAATACCTTCACTGGAAGATATGTAAGAAACTCAACATTCAGTGTAGTAAAAACTCCTGGGAACATATACCCGAACGAACAGTTGGGAATGACAACTACACTATCCACTATGACTACATAATCCCTACTGCTACATATCTTGAAAATGCATCTGTTAAACCAGATATAGTGATTTGGGACAGAGCAAACAAAAAAGCGACCGTAATAGAGGTCAGTGTACCCAATGATACAGGGCTTAACAGAGTTGAGAGGGAAAATATTACAAAGTATCAAGGACTTATGTATGATATGAAACGAAATTGGAAATTAAAAGACGTTTCAATTATATCAGTCATCATAGGAGCAACTGGGCTTATGAAAAAGAACTTAAAAAGTACATAGCAAGCATACCCGGTGAACCAAGTGCAAGTGAAATACAAACGATTGCACTGAAAGGGACGGCTAGAATCCTGAAAAGATCTCTTGGTTGGACTCACTAAAATAGGGGTAAATGTCAGACATCTGGTTGGATGTCCCATCCCCTAGAAGAAAAAGTTTAAGAAAAATGAAAAAAAAAAGAGAAAATATACATTCACAAATGTATATGCACATATGTACACACAATCACACATATATATGTGTATATATATATATATGTGTGTGTGTGTGTGTATACACACATAAAATGTGTTTGTGTGTGTATTTCCACCTTAATTGATTCCAATTGTCACAAACGATTCATTTATTAGTATTATGCTAGAAAAAGAAAAGCAGGAGCTCGTCTAAGAATGTTGTTCCTGGTTTCATTATATAGACCTTGTATGATTCTTCCGGAGATGAAGAAAACATACAGGTGCTAAAACGCAGAAAAAAACTCCAGAAGACTTATGTTAGTTATCATTTAAGTGGATTAAAGAAACTTATAAAAACACTTGCACAATGTTTAATGAGACGACAATTGAAATGGAAGATTGTACACGTTTCTAAGATAACACGTTTTGCTTCTATTTTGTTGCTTTTTGTTTCCGGATTCTTTTAACACGTTACGTTTTAAGTAAAGAAGCTCGATTTCAAGGAAAAAAAATACTTTATAAGATTTAAGGACCACAATTGGAATCGTTACGACAGTTAACTCTACACTAAAGATTAAATAAGGATGAACGGATACGTATATGTGCATTATAATTTAATGTTTATTTTTGAATAATCGGGCTTTAAATAATAAATAATGTTAATCGTCTTATATTGCAAGTTTTTTTTATGTAATACGTGATTCGTTGATCACCGTTAGAATGACTGACTACGCTTGTACGTCTTATTTTACAAAAAAAAAAAAAAGAATCTATTCTTTACTCGTCGTGTAACACTTGGAATTTAAGAAAACTGAGTTGTGTTTCAAAGTTCGAATCCTGCGACCAGTTTGATCAGTTACCTCCACACTGATGCTGTTGCATAGATTAAACACATGTTTGTCGAGATAATTATATATATATATATATATATATATATATATATATATATAACTACTTAATTTACTAACATGAAATTAATATACGAAAGTATAGATTTATGCGTAAACTTTAAGTATTTACTTCAAAAGTGCTAAATACGTAGGTAGAGCTAGTTAGTAATTTATAAAATATATATGGCGATTAAGCTACACTGAATATTCCGCGTTTCATCCACACTGAGAGTCTTCAGGATTATGCGCGAATTCTGTGGTTGTTTATCGTTTTTATATGCTCATCTTCTATTGAGATTTTAGTTAGCCAATCAGCTTTCTCGTATCCACCGTGCCCTTCTTATAAGCCAATGAGCATGCATTTATCGGACAAAAGCCCATTTGACCTCTGGTTGACCTGTTTCTTTGTGTGTGCTCTATTTAGTTTCTTGATCTGCTTTAAAACTAGGTTAGTGTTTTTTTATAATGTTAGTTTATATATAAATATATATATATATGTGTACATACATATATGAACATATATATACATATATATATATATACACATACATATATGTGTGATCGTTTATGTATATTCATGTTTATTTTATTTATTTATTTTCTATTGTTTTTGTTAGTTTTAAAACTATTTTGTATCGCTGTCCCAGAGTAGATTTTATCTTGTGAACACAGTTGCTTGCTATTTCTCTTCAGTTTAATAGATGTTGGGGTTCTTTAAAGTACAGGATAGCAAATTTTTCATGAAGACATAATCTACATGGGTCGTCTAGGTCCCTACACGTGGTAGCTTGTCTTATTATTTTCCATTCGACTACCGGCGAATGTCCGCTTTCTTTGAGTTTCCAGATACGAGAAAGCTGATTGCCTAACTAAAATCTCAATGGAAGATGATCTTATAAAAACGATAAACATCCACAGAATTCGCGCATAAGCCTGAAGACTCCTAGAGTGGATGAAACGCGGAATATTCAGTGTAGCTTAATCGCCATATATATTTTATAAATTTCTATATATATATATATATATATATATATATATATATATATATATATAATCTAAGGTTATTGTTTTTAGACGTTAAGTAACCAATGAAATTTAACTAGGGTAATCCAAGAGTGTTCATTACCGAAGTATATATATTTATATAAACACCCACGAAAAATTCACTGAAGGGTTGAACATTTTTGTCATTTTACCATTAATGGTTATTTTTTTCTCTGTTTAATATATTTTACATATAATATTTTGGAACTTAATTAATAATGATAATAAAAATAATAATTATATCATTATTAATTTTTAAAAATTAATTAATAATTTTGAAAATTAATTATTATTAAGTTTAGCATTGAACAATCTATGCAAGTTGCCAAATTGGTTTACCAAAATCAAGCAATGCTTTGGCGACAACGTTATCTCTCGTTATGGCAATGTCAAATGGCCACCACATTTCCCGGACTTGACTCGTGCCGACATTTTCTTGTGAGAATATCTTAAAGAAAGAGTATTTATAGCAAACCCAAAATATTCTGCAAGAATCGAAGGATGAAATCAGGGAGATAATTCGCAATCCAGAAATTCTGCAATCCGTCGCAAATAATGTTTTGAAAAAAGTACAGATATGTAAAGCGGAAACTGGATAACATTTAAAGCACATTATTATTTTTATAAATAACGATCTTAATGTCTTATTCAATTTATGTTAAACTTACAGAAAGATACCATAAAAAATAAAGAATATACAAGGACCCGGGTGCAGGTATTCAATGTACCTATGCAAATATCAGCAGAAATCCTGGGATCCTTCTTCACACAGTTCGGCGAGGTGGAAAAAATAACCCCAGTGCGGTCGAAAACCGGCATGCACTTGGGCAGCTACACTGTGGCCATGAGGCTAAAGAAAGAAGGCTTCCAGGCGATACCAGCACAGCTGACATTTAAGGAGGCAACTATGACAGTAGTAGTGGAGGGGCGTCGTCCGCACTGCTGGTTCTGCCAAAAACAGGGTCACATGGCCAAGAGCTGCCCTCAAAGGTCAACTCCTACTCAAGTGACACTAAAGGCGGTCCCAACCTCTGAGACAGCACCAGTGTCCAAACAGGCTGTCACAACTCCTGCAACCAGAGCACCAACCCCAGCACCGAGGAAACCCAAAACTGTGCAGGAGGCCAAAGGGGAGGAATGGATCACGGTAATGAGGCGGAAACGGAAGCCCACAATCCCATCTGCCACCGTCCCACAACCAACCCAACAACCGAGGCAGCAACAACAACAGCAGCCTCCACAACAGCCGCAGCAACAGCCATGGCAGCAGACACAGCAGCAGCAGCCAAACCAGCCGTTGAACCAGCCGCAGCAACATCAGCTGCCGCGGCCAATTCCACAACCAATGCCACGAAAACAGCAGCAACAACAAAAACAGCAGCAGCAGCAACAGCCAGAACAGCAGCAACAAAAACGGCTGCAGCAACCAGAAAAGCAACAGCATCAACCGGAGAAACAACAATTAGAGGAGCAGTCACAACCAACGGTCCCCACACCAATTGAGACGGGGATCAAGCGAAGAAAACACTGCTCCTCTGAGGATGAATCTGCTAGTGAGAGGGAGAGGAACTCAACCTCACCACTCCCCGGTTAATTCAAAAGAATAAAAAAGAAAAGGAAAGGGGAAGAAAAGGCAGCCCCCACTCCCTGTGAGCATACACCACCTTTAACAACAACACAACCCACTTCTACCCCCATACCACATACTGCACCAACACTAGACACCGCACTAACACCAACACCAACATCAGACACCGCACCAACACCAGACACTGCACCAACACCAGACACTGCACCAACACCAACACCAGACACCGCACCAACACCAGACACCGCACCAACACCAACACCAGACATCACACCAACACCAGACACCGCACCAACACCAACACCAGACACCACACAGACACTCGTCCCCACACCAATGCAAATTGAGCCGCCATCCCAGAAAGAAAAGAATGAACCCGGGAGGGGGAGAGACCCTTCAGATTCTCCCACTTACGGACTCACTCCAACAGGGACTCTCGCCCTCGAAACGAGAGAGGAACTTTGTTCTGTAGACCCCCTGTCTGTGGCAATGGGCGTACCACACCGGCAGAGAAAAAATTTAAAACCTCTGCTGGACTGCCAACAGATAGGGGGAAAAGACGTTAATGTCCCCTCTAACTTCCCGGACGCCCCACGGCTAACAACTTTCGTCAGGCTTCCTGAGGCCTGCAAAACCAACGTGTGGACAATGCTGGAAGCCGCTGAAGGGGCTGGTCCGGGAATTGAACTGATTAGGAAAAATGACCCTTCCCTTGAGGAACTCGCAAAACAATGCAAGGGAAGGGTCCCAGTGTTGGTCCATCCGTCACTCTATAGGGCCCTTAAATTGACTTATCCTTTGGATGTCGGCGGCATTGTGAGAGAAGGTCAGGACATGAAAAACCTGACCACCTTGAGCATTGCACACAACGTCGGTGTCCTTTCCCCGGCTGACTTCGGAGCTGAGTGTAACACACCTTAAGGTAGGTACCATGGCTTTGAATTTGGCTAGTCTGAATGCGAGGGGCTTGAGATCATCGGGCCGGGCGGCTCGCCTCCGGCACGACCTCTTGTCCCTGGGAGTGGATGTCGCTGCGATTCAGGAGACGCATTTCGTTTCCTCTGTGGACTGTCAGGTGCTGGCCCGAGACTTTGAGGTTTTCTCAGCATATGGCAGCCCGCGGGGGAAGGGAGTTTCCGTGCTGGTTAAACGTACCCTGTCGGCGACGGTCGACGTTGTCCATAGAGATGCGGTGGGTAGGCTGGTTGTGGCCGATGTTGCCGTAAAAGATTCTGTGTTTCGGGTGATTGCGGTTCATGCGCCCAGCACCGCTCGTGAGAGGGTCTCATTCTTCAGTCAGCTTGACGCGTTTGTAGATTGTCGGAAGCGGGTAGTGCTAATGGGGGATTGGAATTCCATCTTAGACCCCGACATAGATAAGGTAGGAGGCGGAGCTAGAGGATCGGAGAGGTGCGAGTCCAGCCTGGCTGATCTGATGGCTAGATGCGGTCTGGTCGACAGGTTTCGGGTCGAGCATCCAGGGCGGGAGATGTGGACGTGGACCAATAGTGTTCCCTCCTATCCAAATACCTATTTGGACAGGATGTTAGTTAGGAGAGGCGAAGTAGACTTCTTATCTTGTCCCACGTTCACTTGGCTAGGCCAGACGGACCATAAATTAGTTATGGCCCGGCTGAAGCTAGGAAATAGGCCTAAGTTAGCGGGGTACTGGAAGTTAAACACCTCCCTTCTGGAGATACAAGACTTCCAAGATCAGTTAAGAGAATTGATTAAAAAGGCACTAGTGGGGGCGGTTACCGGGAGTAAGTGGTGGTTAGGTCTCAAAGCCAAGATCAGAAGCTTCTCCGTCAAGTTGCCCAGCGCCTCGCACTAGATAAGGCCAAGACGAAGAAGAAGCTAGAGCAGAAACTAGCCCAGGCTACGGGGGAGGGTGATAGGGTTAGTCAGGAACTAGCTAAGCAGGACCTTCTACGCGAGACTAGCGAGCGTTACGAAGGCCAAGTAGTTAGAGCTAGGCTTAGAAAGATAGGCAACGAAGCAGTCAATTCTGATGCAGACGTGCGCCGTGAGGTTTCTAGGCGTGGCTCGGATAAATACATTGCAAAAATCAAACATCCGAATGGACGCACCCTGGAATCGACTCAGGAGATCTGCGAGGGGGTTCGAGAACATTTCGAGGAGCGTTTTACGCAGCAGCCCGATCTTCCGGTCCTTGAGTTTAGCGACTATTTGGCCGACTCTCCCCGCCTCGAGGCGGCTAGAGCGGCTGGTTGCGAGGGCCGCGTGACGGAGCAGGAGGTCTTTACTGCGCTGAAGCAGGTCAGCTGTGACAGATCGCCAGGACTTGATGGTCTGACATACGAACTGTACTTGAGGCTGTCGCCCATGTTTCTGCCTCTTCTGACGGATATGTTCAACCATTGGTTTGCTCAGGGATCCATCCCAGGGCAGGTGACCAAGGGAGTGATCACATTGCTGAAGAAAGGTGACGGGCATGGAGGGGAAGAGTTAGACGACTACAGGCCCATAACTCTGCTAAACACAGAGTTGAAGATTTTGGCCAAGGTCCTGTCGAATCGGCTGCAGGTTGTTATCGACGAGTTGGTTGAACCGGAACAGAACTACGCTGTGAAGGGGAGATCGATTCAGAACAACTTGCACCTGATCCGCATGATCCTAGAGGGGGGAATAGATGACGACACGGAAGCCGCGCTGATAAACTTAGATCAGTCCAAAGCTTTCGATAGGGTCGACCATCGTTTCCTGGCATCTGTCTTAGAGGCCGCCGGTTTTAAACCGGACTTTTGCAAGTGGATCTCCATAATGTATCGACAGCCCATGGCTGTCGTGCAAGTCAACGGAAAGCGCTCGAAACCCTTTGTTATCTCTCGGTCGGTTCGTCAGGGTTGTCCGCTGTCGCCCCTGCTCTATGTCCTGGCTTTGGAGCCTCTTCTCCGCAAGCTGAGACATGGAGAGGCAAATTCGGCCCTGCGCGGAATGGCTCTGCCTGGCGGCTCAGCTGCCAAGGTATCCGCGTTCGCCGATGATGTCACGATCTTCGTGTCGGGCTTCAGAGACATTGAGGTCGTGTCGGAGGCACTCACACAGTACGAAAGAATTACAGGGGCCAAGATAAACCGCAACAAGTCCGTAGGACTGCGGTTGGGCGCATGGAGTGGCAACGCAAACCTCCCTGCGCCCTTCAGCTGGACAGATGGCCCGGTCCGAATCCTCGGCGTGTGGTTCGGACCGGGTCTCCAGCTTGACAAGAATTGGTTGGAGGTACGGTCAAAGGTGGAGGCTGCAGTCAATTCGTGGCTTCCTAGGAAACTTTCCTTAAAGGGTAGAGCTGAGGCGTGCGCCACTTACGTCTTTCCTCTCATCCTTTACCGACTGGCCGTACTTCCCCTGCCTGCACAACATCTAAAAGCTCTTGTCGAACTCTTGTCCTCGCTCCTTTGGGACAGAGGAAGACACTGGGTGAGCAGACAGGTCTGTATTCAACGTCCGTGTGAGGGAGGCTTGGGAATGCCAGACTTGAAGTGTCATCGAGATGCTGAGAGGCTGGCCTTCCTGAGCCACTATATGCAGGAGGACCAACCGTGGCACCCCGTGGTTACTGCCGCCTTCCCCGACCTCGTTCTCGATCCTTCCATCGAGAGCCGTCGCAGGCCGCGGGGAGAATCTGCCTACATGAAAGAGTGCCGAGCCGCGCTAAAACGACTACCAAGGTCCAGTGACCTTGTGACTGCTACCCGTAGGGAACTCCACAGGGATCTAGTGAAGGGGGCCGCTGACGACCCGCTATGCGCGCGTTTGGGGTGGCAGCAGAGTGAGATCCGCTCCGCGTGGAGCTGGGCGCCAGGTTCGAGTCATCTGAACAATTCGGAGTTCTCTCTGACCTGGCGATTGGCCCGAAATGCACTTCCACTCAACAACATACAATGCAGTTCTGGGTTTCTGGAGTCGCCTGATTGTCCCCGTTGTGGGACAACGGCTGTGGAAACTACGGATCACGCTTTCTTCGATTGCCGCGAACTCCGCCAGTACTGGTCGTATGTCAGTGGGGTGACGGCTCGCATCGATCCTGAGCATCCTCGCCCAATTACTGTATCCAATGTTGTGGACAACGTGAGGCCGCCGTGGGACCGGGAAAGACAAATGGTCTACGTTACGATTCTGGCCGTGGCGAGAATGGTGATTTGGACGTCGCGTCTGCAAGGTTGCCGGGGGGTGTTGTCTTTTTCTGATCAAGATCTGATCGCGTTCTTTAAACACCAACTACGGGTGAAGATCAGATGTGATAGAAGAAGGCTGCATCGCGCGGCATTTGACAGAAGATGGATACATGTGGCAAGTCTGTGTGTACGAAGAGGAGCCAAATTTGAATACGTGTTCCCCGCCTAGGTGTGGAACGCGCAGTTCTGTAAAGTTAAATTAAACAAGTAGTCTCTCAGCTAGCTGAGTGTGTGTTCCATCCCTCCCCGATTAGGAAGCCTCCAAGATCCCCATCCCCTCTTACCTGCAATTTTTGTTTTCACCCCTTCCTCTAAATTTTACCCATCTTGGAGAAAAAGAAATACAAACTAACCTCCATCCCTTACCCACAAAAATTTTCTTTTCTCCATTCACCCCCATCTAGAGGGCATCCCCACCTAGAGACTGACCCGCAGAAGCGAGGTTCCTTTTACAAACCTAGTGGAACGGGCAGTCTATCAACTAGACGGGGTTGGGAGGGTCCTACTAATCACCTTTTTATTTTTTCTTCCCCCGCCCTCGACACAAATGAATTATTGTACCATTTTATTGTTATCTTTTTTGTTTTTACTCGTCAATAAAAAATGTTTTAAAAATTGGGAGTTACTAGGAAGTCCCACAATATGAAAGGGTGAATGCGGTATTATGGTGAAAGAAGATATTAGCTGGGAGAAACTTTTGACTTTGTTTAGTTCTGGAGTGACAAGGATGACCAACGACCCCCAAAATCCCCCCTTTTGAGTTGGCCATGTGCCTAAGTTTTTTGTTCACCGTTAATTTTACTGTATTTTTTAACATGAATAAAAGATTTAATATCTCAAAATCATTCAGTCATTTTTAAGACCCGCTGTAAACTTGAGATATTAAAAAGTAGAAACGAATGAACTCAACGAGATTGTTAGATAGTGGCCGATAACAAGAGCAAACTATTTTTTTCATTATTTATTCGAAGGTAAGCAGTTACATTTAGTCGCTACGAAAAAGCAAAAATCATCTGTTTTAGTCAATGAGACATTGTCAGCCGACTCTGAACCATCTGACGAAATAAAAAAAAAGCTCTTTAAAGAAAACGATAAAAATGGAGAAATCGTATTTCAACCTTTTGGGAAAATCGTTCGAACGTTAGCATAACTCACATCGACAACAAAATTAAGTTATTAGTCAATGAATTATATTTCATTTTTTTTTTTTTTTTTTTACAAGATGGGCACCACTTATCAAGGCCCGGAAGATCGTTATGGAGTTATTAAGAGAATTTCAAATATAATCCAGGCACATATAAACACACACACGGATATACAAATGCGTACGTGTACACATTTTATTATTCCTATTATTTTAATTATTAAATCAATTAACAATATTATCACATTATTATACGAGGTATATAAGGTGTTAATTTTACCCGATTATTATATGCGTTATATAAGGTGGTTATTACTAGGGCTATGACAACAGCATATTCTTTTCATTGTTTTGATCCTCAGCTATATATCTATTGATATCTTATATGATTTTATATAGAGAGATGTGGTTCCTGGTTGATTAATTGTGTCTAACTTTGTTGGATATATACTCGAGTGTAGAAACAATGAAAAGAGACTATTCTGTTCTAGCCTTAGTTATTATATCGTTATTAATTGAAGTAATAGTAACTAGAATAAGAGTTACATTACTTTAGCGGATTTAGGTAACGTGCATATATGTATGTAAAGCATTTATAAAAATAAGCGACTTCTTCGTTATGTTTGTCATCTCATACGCATTATATTAAAGCATAGGTAGAATAGAAAACTATTATTTAACTTAATGTTTGTAATATCTTTTTTATAGACTTGCGTATATAAATTGAAAATTCAAGAGTTGGAGATTTGTACCATGTTAAAACAATAATGGTAAACTACATATATACACATGTATATACTAAACAAACATTTAAATTAGTATACGCACATATACGCATAGTCACCTACACATACATACATATAGACAGAGAAAATAGGAGGATGAATGAAAATACAATAGACTCATTAAATGCATTAGTTTTGATGATTAGCAAACCTTATTGGATCAAAGTCATTTTCTACTTCCGAGCTCATATATATATATATATATATATATATATATATATATATATATATATATATATATATGCAGGTTGAAACAGATACTAAAGTGGAGGAAAACCACAGAAGTTATATACTGTTTGATATGCATATATAACACGAAAGTTAATTGAATTAGCTTGAAAGGAGAGATGAGTATAGTTATGCGTACGTTTACAATATAGGTGGGAAATCGAGATACAGACATGTGTTGACAAAAACTTGTACAGATTTCACAAGATACATATACATAACATAAAATAGAACCGTAGAATAAATTCACATAACAAATATAAATGAGTCTATAAAATAAATATAGTCATTTATGGTTATAGAAATGTGCATAGAAGAGTAGTTACTAGTTGAATCATGGATTGTGGGTTAAAGGGGTGAAGAAGTATATAGGTAGCAGAAAGATAAGTGTCATTTAACTATATGAAACATAATGTTTCAGAGTACATAAAAATTGAGAAATTGAGAGTATGCACGCGGCATGTTAGGTTATATAGTATACGTATATATATATATATATATATATATATATATATATATTCAAGTAATTTCTAAATCTTCAAATTAGATTTAGGTTACTAAGAAGGATTTTTTATAGTCTTTTCAATTTATACAGTTCTCGTGTTTTTTTATTTATTTATTTAGGAACTAATTGCATCCCTAAATATTGCAATATATAGCCTCTCATTAGGACATATGTAGAATAAATTTACAAAACGAGCAGGTGTTTGCTCTCCTAAAGATAATCAAAATCTATAATTGGGGATGCCCCCTATTGAATTAATTAATTTAAGTATTTAGATAGTGATGTTCTGTCTGTATAGTGTTTATTTTCAAAGGAGCATTTATGTCCTGTATATTTTTCCTTGAATGTGTTACTTGCCATGCCAATATATTTTCTGTTATCCAAGTTTTGTTTAGTAGAAATGGTAGCTTTGTAGACAACTGAGATTATTAGGCCGTTTCCTTAAGGACGCATTCATACTTTCTCCTGCAATTGTATGAGTTAGTTACTTAGATGTATTTCTATTAGTACCATTTAACATTTGTCATGGTTTTTCATTATTTTTTCTAAATTGTCACTACAATTATAACTTAATTTGATGATAGCTTTAAGGATACTGTTCAGAATGTTTTGGGAGGGAAACACCTTTTAATGAGGTTTTAAGATTTATTGCTTAGGTTTGTTTTAGCGGCATATTAACAGGTGACGCAAACCAGATTACTTTTCTTCTGTTTATTTGAGGTGCTAAATAATGTAATTCGAATTCTAATCACGATTAGTCCAATAATATAATAACAACCCTACGTAAAGCATATAATAATGTGATAAAATTAACACCTTATATAATGCATATAATAATGAAATAATGTTGTTAATTGCCTTAATAATTTTACAATAATGCGAATAAAAAATGCGTATACGTACGCATAAATATATCCATATGTGTGTGTGTTTATATGTATCCCAATTATAATTTAAATTCTCATAATAACTCCATAACGATCTTCGATCGTAAGTTTAAATATAATGACTTCATTTTGTAAATTTAAATATAAGAACTTAATTTTATAAATATAATATTTTTAATTGTTTACTTACAAATATATATATATATATATATATATATATATGTATATCCAAATATATATATATGTATATATATATCCAAATATATATATGTATATATATATCCAAATATATATATGTATATATATATATATATACAAATATATATATGTATATATATATATCCAAATATATATATGTATATATATATATATCCAAATATATATATGTATATATATATATATCCAAATATATATATGTATATATATATATATCCAAATATATATATGTATATATATATATCCAAATATATATATGTATATATATATATATCCAAATATATATATGTATATATATATATCCAAATATATATATATGTATATATGTATATATATATATATCCAAATATATATATGTATATATATATATATCCAAATATATATATGTATATATATATATCCAAATATATATATGTATATATATATATCTAAATATATATATGTATATATATATATATCCAAATATATATATGTATATATATATATATATATATATATATATATATATATATATATATATATATATATATATATATATATATATATATATATATATATATATATATATATACGGTCAAGAGTATGGAATGAAAGAGGTTTGACTGTATAGACCAAAATCTCAGTTTATCGTGCAGTGATTGTTTCGATAACCCTGTATGGATCGGAAGCCTGACCCCCATACCGTAGGCAGATTGCGCAACTGGATACATTCCATAAGCGTTGCCTTCGTAGTATATGTGGATTAACATGAAAGACAAGGCCCTTAACTCAGGATTGTTTGCTAGGTGCGACATTTCAAGTATTGAGGCCTTCCTTATGAAGTCTCAGCTTCGGTGGGCTGGTCACCTTGTTCGCATGGATGAAAACCGTATTCCTAAGCAACTAGCATACAGTCAACTGAAAGAGGGTAGTTGAAATGTGGGTCGTCTATTTCTGAGGTACAGGGATAAGCTGAAACAATCTTAAGCACGCAGGCCTGAACCCAAAAAACTTTGAAGATGCTACGGCAAGAAAATTGTGGAGGGAAAAATGTTTTGCTGGCATTAACACATACATTGACACACGGCTATAGAATCAAACAAATCTTCGTAGAGAAAGAGTAGGAACAGCACCTTCCCAGCCTGTATCCTGTGAGTCGTGCGGCTTGGTTTGTGGGCGCAGAGCTGGCCTCGTGTCACACATGCGGCACAAGCATTGAAAGAAGAGTGAAACAGAGCGAATTTTTTGCCCCATGCGTCGAATACGACGGGAGAGTCCATTATGTATATATAAATATATTTATATTTTTTTACACAGCCATCACCATTTATCAAGGCCAAGAGGCCACTCGAGGATAAGGGTTAAAGAGAGTACAGTAGAAATTGGACAATAGAGTAATCGTTAGTAATGGAAATTCGATAAATTTGTTAACTTATATGGAACGGCTCATCAAAAACTTGTTTACGTTAGACTTCAAGACAACCATATTGTAGTCACTTGGGGAGCAGGAAAACGGAATGCAATTTCGTAGGTGTGCAGTTCTAAGAAATAAGGGTTGCTCATGGAATCTACGTTTAGTTTTAGTCACAGATAAAGGGTGGGGGAAATTGTTGATAGGGTTTTCTGCTAGACGAGTGTTTCTTGTAAAAGTTTGTCGAAAGGGGCACATAGATTGGAGCTCAGCCGATCACTTGCCATGAAAATAAAGATAAAGCAGAGACAAACTCGCAACATCTCTTCTGTGAGATAGAGGTTGCAGGGAAGAGAAAAGGACATTCCTTACGAGGCTACGAAGTCTATTTTGAACTCTATCAAGCAGGATAAGTCTTTTCTAGCAGCTCCTGCCCAGATATGGCAACAGTATTCCACCCTTGGACGTACCTGGCTCTTATATAGATAGAGAATTGCATCAGCAGTGAGATATCTACTAGATCGATAGAAGAATACCACAATTTTCCCAGCGGTCTTGGCAACGGATTTAATGTATGTGTTCTATTTAAGACTAGGAGTAAAGGTCAAGCCCAGAAGCTTGTCAAAACATGAGGCCTCCCCAAGACGAGGGCCAATCATTTCAATGGATGCCAAATAGGAATCAGCGTGTTAATTATGTAAAGATAATATATATATATATATATATATATATATATATATATATATATATATATATATACACACACAAGTTAGAAAAGCATTTCATCCAAGGCATGAAAATTGTTAAACAAAATGTTTTTACTATAGGCTTTAAAAATAAAGGTACAAGATTCAATTTGAAATTTATTTATCTTCAAACTGCACTTTTCTAAATTTTACGAAGAAGGGTATAAATATTTAATTTAAATTGAATCAAAAAATTGCCTTGGATTTATTTTATGTAATGTACATTCTGTTGCACTTAAAAAAATCATTGAAAATTTTATATCTATATCATTAATTGCTAGATGAAAGATAATGATTTTAAATTGCAACAAAATTTAAAAGCGTTGAGTGAAATTTGAAAATTAAATAAGATGCGTGTTAAATTGAACACATTGAAGCCATATAACTGCAACGCGAATATATATATATATATATATATATATATATATATATATATATATATATATATATAGAGATTGAGAAAGGAGTCTCTCTCCGAAATATATCTCTCTCTTTATAAAAATAAAGCACTCGTGTGTTTTTATAAAGGAAAAAAAATCTCGTTGCAGTTATTTGACTTCACAGTGTTCAATTCAACACGTATCTAATTTAATTATATATATATATATATATATATATAAATATATATATATATATATATATATATATATATATATATATATATATATATATATATATATATGGCGATTAAGCTACATTGAATATTCCGCGTTTCATCCACTCTAGGACTCTTCAGGCTTATGCGCATAAGCCTGAAGAGTCCTAGAGTGGATGAAACGCGGAATATTCAGTGTAGCTTAATCGCCATATATATTTTATAAATTACTATATATATATATATATATATATATATATATATATATATATATATATATATATAGTATAACTTACTAACTAGCTCTACCTACGTATTGAGGACTTTTGAAGTAAATACTTCAAGTTTACGCATAAATTTATACTTTCGTATATTAAGTTTATGAGTAAATGAAATAGTTATATATATATATATATATATATATATATATATACATATATAACGAGAGAGAGAGAGAGGGAAAGAGTATTGGACAAACACGATCGCTCATCATGGCGCCTTGTGGCCCATCAAACCATCGCGCGGTTTGTACAGCTGTCAATGTTCAGCAACGGGCCTAAGGACGTGAACGCAAGCTTTGTGATATCTCGGACCCAGGAGACAAGATCTCTTGTTCTACCTGCGGAAAAAAGCTGCTGTTCTGAATTTGATCTGAGAAGCTCTCGGCGCAGTCATTGTCAAGACTAAAAATAATTATTGGTGGAACTTTCATGCAAATACAAGAATAAAGTTACTGTACCTTGAACATCGTGAGAAAATATGTATAGAAACTTAGTTATCAAGAACAATGTGGAAACCAAGGTAGTAGAAATAGGGATACAAACGTAATTCTTTCATCGTAGAAAACTGTCGGGCTTTGTTTGAATGAAACCAAATAAGCAAACGAATAGAGCCGAACTCATCGACAAAAATATCTTAGTGTACATTTATTGATTTTTTCATGTAGATTACTCCGTTCTTATTTACATTTTCTTAAAGTTATTTTAAATGCTGTCTCATATTTAAATTTCATATTTTCAATATATACAAACTTATATGCTTTTAAATATAATAAAAATCAAAATAAAAAAAAGTGAAACAGCTAGTTAGCCGGTCTGACTCTCATTTAATGGAATAGAGGTTAGTATTACGATTAAAATATATGTTAGTAGTGAGAGTATATGGAACAACGCTGGTATATTAGTAAAGCAACTGACCCTGACGGTATTCCAATTATTGTACTCAAAAAACTTCAACCTGAACTAGCGCCCATACTTACAAAACTGTTTAAACGTTGTCTTAAGGAGAATAGTTTCCCATCACCCTGGAAAATTTCATCAGTATGCCCTGTATTTAAGAATTCAGGTGATCGCTCATCCCCCTCTCAGTACAGGCCAATAAGTCTCCTGTGCGTCATGAGTAAGTTGCTGGAGTCTGTATTAAATACAGAAGTAATCAACCATCTCAACAAAAATAACCTTCTTAGTGACACTCAATATGGTTTCCGTTCTGCTAGATCTACAGCAGATGTGCTTACAGTTATATCTCACAGGATTAGCAAATCTCTCGACGGAGGCAATCTTTCTAGGGCAATTGCTCTTGACATATCTAAGGCCTTTGATAGGGTATGGCATAAAGGTTTACTTCATAAGGTCTCTAGCTATGGTATTGCTGGAAATGTCTTCTCAATTATTAAGTCATTTCTTTCTGATAGGTTCATAAGAGTAGTAGTTGAGGGGCAAAAATCAGAAACTCACAGTATTAATGCCGGTGTCCCTCAGGGGTCCATCCTGGGCCCAACTCTTTTCCTGATCTACATTAATGATCTTCCAAATCACATCCTTACATCATTTGTAGACATCTATGCTGACGACACTACCATTTATGGTAGCACATCTAAGACAGTAAACGACCAAGTTCTCTCCAATTCTCTCTCCTCTGATCTTGAGCACGTAGTACAATGGGGTAAAGAATGGCTGGTTACTTTTAATGCATCTAAAACCTGTATTTAAGAATTCAGGTGATCGCTCATCCCCCTCTCAGTACAGGCCAATAAGTCTCCTCTGCGTCATGAGTAAGTTGCTAGAATCTGTGTTAAATACAGAAGTAATCAAACATCTCAACAAAAATAACCTTCTTAGTGACACTCAATATGGTTTCCGTTCTGCTAGATCTACAGCAGATGTCATTACAGTTATATCGCATAGGATTAGCAAATCTCTCGACGGTGGCAATCTTTCTAGAGCAATTGCTCTTGACATATCTAAGGCCTTTGATAGGGTATGGCATAAAGGTTTACTTCATAAGATCGCTAGCTATGGTATAGCTGGAAAAGTCTTCTCAATTATTAAATCATTTCTTTCTGATAGGTTCATAAGAGTAGTAGTTGAGGGGCAAAAATCAGAAGCTCACAGTATTAATGCCGGTGTCCCTCAGGGATCCATCCTGGGCCCAACTCTTTTCCTGATCTACATTAATGATCTTCCAAATCATATCCTTACATCATTTGTAGACATTTATGCTGACGACACTACCATTTATGGTACCACATCTAAGACAGTAAACGACCAAGTTCTCTCCAATTCTCTCTCCTCTGATCTTGAGCACGTAGTACAATGGGGAAAGGAGTGGCTGGTTACTTTTAATGCATCTAAAACCAAGCTTCTCTCTTTACATCATCAACATTCTAATCCACATTTGTCATCAATTGAAATGAATGGCTCTCGTCTTCAGGAGGCCTCAAGTTTTGACAAGCTTCTGGGCTTGACCATTACTCCTGATCTTAAATGGAACACGTATATCAAATCTGTTGCCAAGGCCGCTGGAAAAATGGTGGGATCTTTCTATCGATCCAGTAGATATCTCACTGCTGATGCTATTCTCTACCTATATAAGAGCCAGGTACGTCCAAGGATGGAATACTGTTGCCACATCTGGGCAGGAGCTGCTAGAAAGGACTTGTCCTGCCTTGATAGAGTTCAAAATAGACTTCGTAGCCTCGTAGGAGATGTCCTTTTCTCCTCCTTGCAACCTCTATCTCACAGAAGAGATGTTGCGAGTTTGTCTCTGATGTATCGTTATTTTCATGGAAAGTGTTCAACTGAGCTTCAATCTATGGTCCCCCCTCGCCAAACTTTCACAAGAAACACTCGTCTAGCTGTAAACACTATCAATAATTTCCCCCACTCTTTATCTGTGGCTAAACCTAAACGTAGATTCCATGAACAAAGCTTCTTTCTTAGAACTGCACGCCTGTGGAATTGTCTTCCGTTTTCCTGCTTTCCGGCTGACTACAATATGGTTGTGTTCAAGTCTAAAGTAAATAAGTTCTTGATGAGCCGTTCCATATAAGTTATTAAATTTACCAAATTTTCATTACTAATGATTACTATATTGACCAATTTCTACTGTACACTCTTTAACCCTTATCCTTGAGTGGCCTCTGGGCCTTGATAATGTGGTGATGCCTTTGTAAAAAAAAAAAAAAAAAAAAAAAAAAAAACAAGCTTCTCTCTTTACATCATCGCCATTCTGATCCACATCTGACATCAATTGAAATGAATGGCTCTCGTCTTCAGGAGGCCTCAAGTTTTGACAAACTTCTTGGCTTGACCATTACTCCTGATCTTAAATGGAACACGTACATCAAATCTGTTGCCAAGGCCGCTGGATAAATGGTGGGATCTTTCTATCGATCCGGTAGATATCTCACTGCTGATGCTTTTCTCTATCTATATAAGAGCCAGGTACGTCCAAGGATGGAATACTGTTGCCACATCTGGGCAGGAGCTGCTAGAAAGGACTTGGCCTGCCTTGATAGAGTTCAAAATAGACTTCGTAGCCTCGTAGGAGATGTCCTTTTCTCTTCCTTACAACCTTTATCTCACAGAAGAGATGTTGCGAGTTTGTCTCTGATGTATCGTTATTTTCACGGAAAGTGTTCGAATGAGCTTCAATCTATGGTCCCCCCTCGCCAAACTTTCACAAGAAACACTCGTCTAGCTGTAAACACTATCAAAAATTCCCCCCCACTCTTTATCTGTGCCTAAACCTAAACGTAGATTCCATGAACAAGGTTTTTTTCTTAGAACTGCACGCCTGTGGAATTGTCTTCCGTTTTCCTGCTTTCCGGCTGACTACAATATGGTTGTCTTCAAGTCTAACGTAAATAAGTTCTTGATGAGCCGTTCCATATAAGTTATCAACTTTACCAAATTTACATTACTAATGATTACTATAATGTCCAATTTCTACTGTACACTCTTTAACCCTTATCCTTGAGTGGCCTCTTGGCCTTGATAATGTGGTGATGCCTATGCAAAAAAAAAAAAATTATCTGATCCGTTTTAATATTATCCGAACATTCATATGCCGACTAGTTGCTCATAGTTTTTTAAAATCTTTTTAATTATCGTTTTCTTCTTAGTATGGACCAGAGCAAAGTACCACAAAATGAATACTTATAGCATTTCTATTTCTAGCAGACTGCCTAAACAGAACTGACTATATATATATATATATATATATATAATGTTATAAAATGATGTTAATTCTTCATTCAGCTAACATGAGGAAGGAATAATTTTCATTAAAATTCAGTTAGTAAAATTGAATAAAGCGCGCTTGAAATGTGTCAACGTTATGTGAAAAAACTTAATAAAAACATAATGACTGAAAATTTGATCTGATGTCGTGTTTATCTAAATTCGAATACAAATTTTTATTCGACATGCTTCCTCATTTCCAAATGTTTTTAAAAAATATATAAATTAATAATAATTAATAAAACCAACAACAGGACACCATTTTTAATCAGTTTACAGAATTTTTGCTCGCATTCTCATCTGACTGCGATCTTTAACATTTACCACTTACCCTACCCTACTGACGCCATCTTTCAGCTTAGCTGGTTTTGTCATACTTAAGATGGTTTTAAAGAGATTTTTCTCCCTCCTGTCCAGCTAAGTGCTTTAGACCGTGATGACAATTGAATTGTCAACTTTTATAGAATATCATTGTTTTTCTATGCTATCATTCCGTGGATGATTTCACCGATTAACTCATTGAGGACGTCTTAATTTCCTTCGCAGTATTGTGACCACACTTCAATTTGTCAGCATCAGTAATCGAGATTGTGAAAGTTTCTACTTCATCAAATCGCTCTTCTTCATGACTTTTTGATGCCGAAGTCAAGAGGCAATCTTAACTTTTATTTGTGAAAGAAACATCAGGTGGCCTCCATATAACTTTATTAAAACAGACAGACAGACAGACACACACACACACACACGCACATATATATATTGTGTCTGTAGAGTGATATCTAAGACGAATTAAGAGGTTGTTATGAATTTTTTAAGTTAAATTGAACCTAAAAATCCCATTGCATTTATTTTGTTATGTACATTTTGTTTGTTAGAAAGTGAAATTATTCATTATTTAGCAATTGATTGTATCGATATATAATTTCAAACTATTTTTTAAGTGCAACAAAATGTACATAAAATAAATCCAAGGTAAGTTTTACATTAAATTTAAATTAAATCTTCATACCTTACTTTTTAAAGTTCACAAAATTGCTCTTTTATCATTGATTACATCGACCGGAATATTGCGTAAATGATTGCCAAGATAAGAACAGTTGTCTAAATAAGTAAATAATCAAAGTTATCAATTTTTCATCTAAACAATTTAGAAATACAAATTCTGAATTTTCGAGGTTTTCCAAAAAAAGAAAAAATGCAGTTGAGGAAAAAGTTCTTACGAAATTTTAATTTTCATTTTAAATGGAGTATTTTCAAAATAAGTTTTCGTTATAATGCCTTTACTTTATATATCATTTTAAAGAGAGTTTTTGCTCTATTTAATCGTTTCAATTACAATCATGAAAAATATGTCCACTTTTCAAAACGTTGAATATAAAATTGAAAAAAGCAAATTTGCACAATTTCTCATTCTAATTCAAGCTAGACCGAAAAGTTGCTGAAACAGTTAATGTCAACGAAGAGTTCGGCACAGAACCCACTACGTAACGCACAACACTATAGTGGTTCCAAAAAGTATCTGCCGGCGACAAGAGTCTTGAAGATAATGGTCGGCCATCGGACGTTGACAACATTCAATTGAGACCTTTAGTCGCAGTCAATCAATGTTCGAGAACTTGCTTCCGAATTAGACGAACATAAACGACAATTTCCAACCACTAGAGAGAGATTGCAAAGATAAATGTGTGCCTTACGAATGTAACGACAAACAAACAGAAAAAAACGCCGTTATTAAGCGCTATTTTCCCTTAATTTACGCAACAAGTACAACCTGTTTCTCGACCGGGTTGTATCTTGAGATGAAAAGTGAGTTCTTTACGACAATTGGCAACGGCCATCTCAGTGATTAGACGCCAATGAAGCTGCACGACATTTCCTCGAAGCCAGAGTTACACTAAAAGAAGGCCATGCTGATTGTTTGCTTGTAAAAGCTCCGTTACACTGACATGACAATGTCCCGACCTATAGTTATTAACAACTAAGAGCTTCTAAGGCGAAATTATATCTTTCTTTTTACATGTTCATCCCTATATATAATGAAAACGTCACAGTTTTCCCCTCTGGACCAAAATACCGTAAGTTTACAACAACAAATGCCACATACAAATTTAATGTCTACACTATTAGCCAGTGTCTTATGTAACTTTATAACGACATTATATACACATTTAGGCGTCATAATAAAATCTTATGTTAGTTCTGAGGATTGGCACAATCACAATCCCACCATCTTGTGAGGAAGTAGTTCCTATTTTTCTTTTCATCTATTCTGTGTTTCCACCACTCTCACTATACATCAGCACAATTTCTACATATTCCTACTCCGCTTGGTTATAACCGATTTTAACTGATTATGAGACACATACACATACCATAACTTTTAATATTCCTATGTATAGATAATAATTTCTCCCTTTCCGAAATCCGGCACAGCTGATTTGCTGCTCGGTAGACATTCACATATTCTGATATTCGCATCTTCCACAATTAAAGCAACAGTTTTACATTTCTAAACACACCGCATTTTTTTTACATATCTTTTCGTTCCTTTACAATCATTTCGCTCTAGATTCATTATTTCGTCATTAGCTACATTAACTTTGCATTTCTGGACTTTTCCTACGTTACATTAAATCATTGATAATGCTATTATATTTATTCATCCACGCACACCCGAGACAATACAGAGCTACGTGAACCGTCTTCGTCTCCGACTCACTCCCGTCTCCTTATGTTTACATATGTCTATTTATGTATTTATTTCATTAGAAGGTAAAACATAATTGTTTTCTTCCTATTCCTTTATTTCTTAATTATATTATTTTGTTTAGTACATTGACTAAAGAAAATATGATGAAAGTAAATATAATTTTCGCGAAAATATATTTTTTTATATCAACTTTGTTTTCATTCGTAGCCAAGACTGACCAACAAAATGAGGTTTCCTTACAAAGAGAAAATATTATATATATAATAATATAAATATACAAGAAATAAATGTTACCATAGTATATAAAAGTTATTTTATGGTAGAAAACTTCATTAGTTTGTATTTTTAAGTAGTTTGTAATTTTTTTTTTAATTTACGAGCCGGTTTAAAAAATCAAAATGGCAGCGACTTTGAAATGGTGAGCCCCGTTTTCAATTCGAAGGAGAGGCACCTGAGCATTCTGCGTTAACAATTTAAGAGAGTTCCGTCAACGTAAGGAATATTTATAAACATATTTTAATGTTTTTCATTATTTTGTGCTTGAGGAATACTCGATTATGGCATGTGTAGTTTATATAAAAATTCATTTAAATAGTTATCGCTTCAAATTTCGGTTTAATTTCGGTTCGCTGAAATTATTTCAAGTAAAGAGCATTAAAAACTATTTCAAAACAAAAAAAACATGAACTGAACTTTTATTTACTATGGTAACATCTATTTCTTGTATATTTATTTTTCGGGTAGTCGTTTGTTGGCTTTTCTGTTAGACACTCTTACTAAATAATATCGACGAAATATCGAAAAACAAAGAAACAAAAACAGTTTTGAAAAATAATCAAGCTTTACTTACTTTAATAAAATAATCCGAAACAGCAAAATGAGAAATTAAAAAAGTAAACTCGTAATTACTTTAGTTTTATAAAGCAACGCATCGATATAAATATGAATAAGAAAATGGCGCCCTTTTCAAGCAGAACAGCTTCGTTTCAGTTTTACAGTATTGAACGGTGTAGTATTGCGCCTTCGGATTCAGGGTTGTACTATTTTAATGTAAAGAACACGCACAAAGGGTTGTAAGCAACTGAATTCCTTCTAGTACACGGACAAAAAAAAGCTTAAACAGATATATAAATAAAATAAAAAGGTTATGTAAAGTTTAAAAAAGACACGTAATCACGTGAGCAGGATTTTTCCTTTTTTTGACACGCTAACAAGTAAAGTTCATATTTTTATTATTTATCTATTTATCTATTTTCGAAAGAGTGCCACGTGCAAGTGGAGAAGGAAAAACAGAGTTATGCAAAATTTGTGTCGAGAATTGTCTAAAGTTCCGATTTTTTTTTTGGCTTTCACTTTAATAAGAACGTGAATTCATGAGGTGAATTTATTTGAAAGAATATGATTAAACTCAAAAAATAAAGAAAAGCTAACGTGAATTCAGATTAAAGTTAAGGTGTTATTGTGGACCTCTTTTAAAAAAACTTGTTAAATTTTGTGACATGTTTACATTCTATGGAGATCAGGCGCGAACGAACACCCCATAATTTTATTATATCATATTTCTTCAAACTGAAACATAATTATCAAAGTATACTTACGCAAAGGGATATGAAAAGTCTTTGTTAAAGTTTGTGCCATATTTCCATGGAGTACAGATGCGAACGCAGACCCCACAATTTTATTATACCATCCATATTTAAGTTGAAACATACATATCAAAGTATTTTTCTGTACATCTATATCAAAAACCCTTGTAAACGTTTTTTTTTTCATTTTCTATTTACATGCTTTGATGGCCAGGCGCGAACGTAGACCCGACAATTTTTATGAACCACCGTTCTGCCAGATAAAACATACCCATCTCTGATCCTCGATACATCTATCATTATATGTAATCAGTGTTTTAAAATAGTCAACCATATAGGAGCTTAATCGCGACCACACAGACACACATACACATACAGACGTTCAGCTTTACATTATAGATATGAGTAAAATGATTGATAATTTATGATTAAAATCAATAATTAAAAATCAGTTTCAAAAGGAAGAACAAACAAAATCCATAAATTGTACGATCGTTTCGGAGACGATGTTTTCAACTATTCACAAGCTACATTTTACATCCCAATGAACGCATTGATAATCATACTTATGGACTTTAAGGGCGGACGATTAAAAGGTATATCTGCCTTACTTAAAAAAATGCTAGTTTTATTTTTGGTGTCATTAAACCCCCATCCACTCTTTTTGCTCATGAGGAGACTTTGTTTTATAAAATCAAATGATAAAATTATTGTCCAAGACATTGTTTTTTCTCAATAAAAACATTGCTTCCCAAACGATCGTACAATATATTGATTTTGTTTGTTCTTCCTTGTGAAACCGATTTTTTAGTTTATTTATAAATTATGAATCATTTTACTCAATATATAAAATAGCTCTAGGATACCTATACCTATCGAGCTTATTATATATCTACATTACAACTAACACTGTTTTCTTTTAATTGCATTAATGCATTTACTAATACATTAAAATAAACCCTGCTCTTTAGACTGTTGTTCTAATCCCCTTATATATATATATATATATGTGTGTGTGTGTGTGTGTGTGTTTTATTTTTTATTACCGTATCTTTCTGTTAAGTTACATTATTGTTTCAGCTACCTGGCCGTTTTTTTGGCCGTCTGTAGCTTTCCCAGACTTTTACAGGTTTTACAGGTTTCTGTAAAAGTCTGAGGAAGCTACAGATGGCAAAAAAAAAACGGGCAGGTAGCTGAAACAATAATGTAACTTAACAGAAAGATACGGTAATAAAAAATAAAACGCATGTTTGCTCTACAACATTATTGAGCACTTTCTTACTCTCTTCATTTTGTATTAATTACCATTTCTACTATATATATATATATATACATATATATATATATACATACATATATATATATATATATATATATATATATATATAGAGAGAGAGAGAGAGAGAGAGAGACAGACAGACAGACAAACAGAGACCGAGAGGACGAAACACAGAGACAGAATGGGAGCGAGGAACAGACAGGGATAGAGAGAGAGAGAGAGAGAGAGAGAGAGAGAGAGAAGCCGTTACAATTTTATTGTAGACACTAATTTATTCACTTGTTTTAAGGGTTACTTCGAAGCCCAGTAATATGACACTTTTTTTTACTGTGGCCCATTCTATAAACGTGTTACTTTTCCACCGCGTACCGCGTCCGAGCCTTGGTATTTCTGGTATATATATATACCATATATATATATACCAGAAATATATATATATATATATATATATATATATATATGTATATATATATTTCCTTTTTCTGTTTGCTCGCCACGTTACTAGATGCTATTTGCACTTTTCCATAGCGTGTTGCTTAATTTTTTAACTTTTTTCTTTGCACCTGCTGGCTTATATCAAATGTTTTGCCAGCCATTTATAAACGCATGTAGATCACAAACGAAAATATATTGTTGTTTGCTTTTATGTATATAGGAAAGATACGTTAGTGTAATTTAGATACATTTTATTATGTTTAAAAGCAAATACGTCACATACCTAATTAATTTGCTGTGAAATATATTTCTGTCAAACATACATAAAATGAACAACCACTCCCCCACTCACAAAAGGGAGTGTTTATTCCGAAAACCGTTCTTAACATAAAGAGATTATTGGTATCGATTCTGAATGCTGTTCTACACATAAAGAGGTTGCTGGTCTGGCTACAACATCAACAACAAAGGAAATACTTTAGTTTTTTTTACGCGGGACTGGGTGACATACTAACACTGGACAACGCCGGTTAACGGGCCCGGATAGTATTAGATAAAACAATGCCTATTATGAACACTTTAATGAAACGACACACTTTACACAAGATTAGAACTTTGTTAATAATAACTACAGATGGTCATACTCGTATAAACTTATACATGACTGTGATAAATAAATATTAATATAAATAGATCTACTTACTGTCGGGCATTATTATATAAACCCAGTTGGATTCTCTAGGTTTTTAACTTTCGAATACATTCTAAACATAGACTAATATATATATATATATATATATATATATATATATATATATATATATATATATAACGGCATGTATATGAAATTATCTTATTGAACTGATGTTCGATGATTACCATTCGTATTGATTCTGAAGCCAAGTCTTCTAAAATACATTCTGATTCATTATAAATTCCAATGGAAATCTCCTTTTGGCTGTGTCGCCCGTTTCCTCATTTTTGATAAGACTTCATTTTACGAAGAGTTTTAAATTGAATATTGACCTCTGAGCAAGATATTTTAAATCGATTTTTTTCTGTAACTAACTTGATACGAAATATACAAAATCATACTGTGCGATCGTTATGCCATTCCAAAGTCGACTACTTGACATGTCGCAAAACATAGAGCTCAATATTGCTATAATCAACAAATCACAGAATATTTAAAAGCACCAGTAGACCGTCCGGCATCGCCCGGTATCTCCCTGTCGTAAAATACGCGTGAAAATGATATTTTAATTAATAGAGATTTCGCATTTATTATTGATTATTATATTGTACCGAACATATAAAAGTAATTTCAAAAGTGAAAAAAAATATTGCTAAAGTAGCCTCCGTCATAAGCGGTGACTCACAAGTAAAAAAGAAATGAAAACCTAAATGAAATAATATAAAAACACACAGTATATCGCACGCTTATATAACGTAATATACAGCGCATCGATACAACGTAATATATAGAAAAGTTAATATTTGAGTGTAAAACTTTAGCTCGTCATCATTTTTTTGCCACAGTTTGCGTATATCTCCATCTTTATTTACTAATACATTTTAATTTATATTTTACCAATAAATTTTAATGCATATTTTACCAATAAATTGTAAAAAGACATCTTTGTCCATTCTGTAAAAATATATTACCGCTGACTCATATTTTGGAATACTAGAATCTGCGTGTAATTGGGTAAGTGGGTATGTAAAATATCCCAGGGAGAGGAACAACCCTGTTTTACATAGTGGTAGGTCACCATTGGACAAAGTGTAGTACCTGTTATTCTTCCTCTGATATTCTTTGTGTATTACCATACAGAGAATAGATTAAGTTCCTTATATAACAGAGAGCATATGGGCGCGTATGAAAATATCAGCAGGATGGATGGCAAGCGATTGTATTAACAGCAGGAGCAGCGTTTGACCGCGTATGTAAATTGGCAAGTGTGCTTGGACTTGCTTCTGAAGAAGAAAAAGGACACTAAATGGTCAGGAAGAAAATGTTCACGCCGAAGGTTAAGAGAAGACGAGAATGGCCCGGCTGTGGCCAGCGTGCGGTCGGAGGAAAAAAGAAACGCTACCAAGTTAGATAGACATGTGGCAGTAACAGATTGGTGGTGTCGATGCGGGAGAGTAACAGTAATAAACACTTTTGACGAAACAGAAAAAATGTCTTTCCAGTTTTATTATTAATTTCTAAAGTAAAGTGTAACACCACGTGACGTTATACTAAGCCGTGTTAAATGTAATACAATAAGGAAAAGGATCTTGTTGAAAAAAAACAAACTATATATCAGGATCCTGTTGGCCCTGTATGACAAACTTCAAGCGATGATATCCACCAAAAAGACTTGCTTCCAATTTGTCGTAAAGTAGCAGAAAAGTATTAAGGCTCGGAAAGATGTTTTCTAAATGCTTATGTCATTGCGCAATCTAGATTAAATGGAGATAGTAAAACATGAAATAAAATTTATTTTCACTTTTAACATTTGCGATTGTCAATGCGTTTCGTTAGATAACCTTTCTAACCAACAATTACTTTCACCTACAGCATCCTTCGCGAGTACTTAACATTTACTCTCTTTAATCTGATATTCCCAGGCAATATTAACTGAAGAAAGCAACCTTTTAATTCTGGTCATAGTTAACATTGTTTAATATTTGTGATCTAACGAGAGCCGATGGGCCAACGTGATTATGCCGTGAATCGATTTCATACATGAAATTACTACATATAAATTCTAGCATGGCTCACTTGCCTCAGTCATTTTGTAAACCTCTGTTTTTCACTAGAAAAGCTTATTTCTACACTATTTTGTTGTGACTTCAACATTTAAAGTTGAAATTCAATTTAAATATTTTAGTCATCATTAAATTTGTTTAAGGTCGTCTAATATTCTTTTTTTAAATTGTAAAAAGAAAAAGACACAACATATAATACTATAACATTCTTATATTACGACATTATTCAAAGACTATAACTGTACAATTTTAAAATAAACGCTGTTTGACGTCACGTGTATAAACGCTATTTGTTTCTATGGTATAGATTTTCGATTGATGATAATCAAGTACACGTTAGATAATCGATGACATGGGAAACTGCAGTAACGTATATTTTATCACCATTTATTCTACACATGCGATGAAAAGCACCTTTCTCATATTATACGATGCAATAGAATGAACTTGATGGTTGTTGAATTTTGAAAATTGTTGAAAACTTCCTGATTGCCTTGGCCACGGTAGAAGTATATGTCCTGTTCAGTTTGTTACATTACTAATTGTTATCAACGTAAGTCAAAATATCCGTTATGGCGCGATGTAGAACCAATTTAGTTTTAGGATATTTAGGTAAAAAGGCGAAAATCATACGTTACGTGATCTTCGATTAAGACTCGCTACGGGGCCCATATTATAGTCAAAGAAGTCTAGCATCTTGCAAAAGTTAGATCATGGTAAAGATTCTGATGAAATTCCATCTTCCGATTCTTCCAAATTTGATGTATGGATGCTGTTTGATAACAGCAACCACTATGCAAAATTTAAGCCCTATCATGTGAATAGTTTGAGCTATCAAAGTTTCTAAAGCATAATCCTGAAAATACTCCATACTATACAGAAAGGTAAAGTCCAGATTATTATTTTGCTCATCCTTACGTTGTCAAAAATAACGTTGCCGTCCTCTGACGTGCTTATGTTATTTTGTAATATTGTCAATCCGTTTTTGTGTCTGGATACTTTGACCTTCTCACTAGATAAATCTGACGGTGAAACCGATTCAGTAATAAACATGACTATTTGCATTCACTTAACACGAAAATAAAACTATGCTCTTAACTGCTTCATCTGAAAAAGTAGCGACGTAAAAGAAAAAAAAACATAGAATGCAAACTTAGTAATCAATGAATGAATGTCAATGTTAAGCAAGTGACTGGTTTATGGCGGGAAGTATGGGAGAAGGAATTACAGTGATTGTCTACGGAAGTTATTTCAAGAAGAAATGGAAGAAAATGGTAAATGTCTTTTTAGGATGGGAATGTGCGAATTGACCTTTTCCAAGGTCGAGAGCACGACATTTTCTATCTCGCCTTCTCTCCTAATTGAAAGGCACGTGCATGTCGAAGACCATGAGACTGAGAATTTTAGTTACTTTATCGAGGAATATTTGTACGTAACCTAAATGAAAGCAATTACTTCTCATTTGAACATAAAAATATATTCATGTATGTCCATAACTGACAGAACACGCGCGCACACACACAGACACACACATACACACACAAATATATATATATATATATATATATATATATATACATATATATATAAATCTTTAGACTGTTAAAAAGAGGGAAAATATGGACCCTTTACTTAAAATGCCTTTTTTAAAATTAATAGTTGAATATGATTACACTAGTGCTCAATTCTGCATTAAATACTATTAACTTTTTTTTTACAAATGCGTCACCACTTATCAAAGCCGAGAGGCTACTCGGGGATAAGGTTTAATGAGTGTACAATAGTCAGTGTGAAAATATAGTAGTAATCATTAGTGGTGGAAATTATGTAAATTGGATTACTTAAGGGGAAGTTTCATCAAGAATTTGTTCACATTGGACTTGAAGACGATCACATTGTAGTCAGCTGGAAAACAGGAAAATGGAAGAGAGTTCCATAGGTGTGTAGTTCTAAGAAAGAAGATTTGTTCATAGAATCCACGCTTAGGAAGAAAAGGGTAAATTATTGAGAGTGGTTTGAGCTAGACGAGTGTTTTTCGTGTAAGTTTGGCATAAGGAGACCATAGATTGAAGCTCAGACAAACACTTGCCAAGAAAATTTATGATAAAGCGGAGACAAACTCGTAACGTCTCTTCTGTGAGAAAGAGGCTACGAAGTCTATTATGAATTCTGTAAAAGCAGGATAATGTTTTTCTAGCAACTCCTGGCAAGATGTGGCAACAGTACTTCATCCTTGGACCCACTTAGTTCTTATACAGTTTGAGAATTGCATCAGCAGGGAAATATCTACTGGAGCGGTGGAATGATCCCACCATTTTTCCAGTAGCCTATGCAACGGGGTTGATTTTACGTGTTCCATTTCCGATCAGGAGTAAAAGTCAGACCCAGAAGCTTTCTTATCAAAACATCCCCAAGACGAGAGCCATTCATTTCAATTAATGTCAGACGGGGCTTAGAGCGTTTATGATGGAAATATAGAAGCTTTGTTTTAGATGCATTAAAATTATTGTATCATGTGCCCAAGATCAGAGCAGAATGAATCAGAGAGAACTTGACCATTTACGGCCTTTGAAGTGTTGCCATACATTATAGTGCCATCAGCATAAATGATCTTAGGATTTGATTTGGGAGATAATTGATGCAGATCAGAAAGAGCGTTGGGATCAGGATTAACCCTTAAATGTGCGTCGAATGGATACCATCATACTAAGCCCGCTGCCTGTAATCATAACAGTCCACACAAAATTTCAGGCAGATTGGGTCCGTAGCTTTGGAGATAAATTGGGAGGAAATGCGATATTGTTCTGATTAATCCCTATTAATACCTAACTATGTAATAGGAGGATACCATAAAACTGAGGTATCTGCATTATGCCAGAAAAAGGTCCATGTTCTGACAGATCGGCATAATTGTTCCCCAGAAAATGTAATACGAACCGACAGACTAATATATGTATATTGGTAAGGAGTGAACATACAAAGTCTTTAAGACTACTCGGGGTAATTGGGATAGTTAAGAAAGCGGTTCCATAAGAATTTGTTTGCATTGAAGTTGAAAACGAGCATGTAGTTTGCGGGAAAGGGCAATCGATTTAATATATGTACCCCAAAAAGATTAATGAGAAATATATACTATTTTCTTAGTTTTTCATTTTTATCTTCGAGTTTTGAAAAATAAATTAATGTCTCCATGTATTTCTACTTTTTTGGAAAGTGGACATGTTATGATTTCGATACCTCCCCTCATAAACCAATAAAGTTTAAAATAAAATAAAACAATGTGGTCACGTTGCTCACCATGTTGTCTAGATTATATATTCCACAATTTATAATAAGTACGATAATTTAGGTATTTATAAAGCACACATTTCGGTTCAGACACAGCTGCTATACTAAAGATATTGAGCAATCCCCATAAAAGAACGAAACCGCCCAAAAATGAAATAGGTGAAAACCCCCCTAAAATAAATGAATAAAAAAAATTTACGTCTGCGGTCTCTACCAACTTTTCTCTATAATAGTTAAGGAAGTCTATATAGAAAGGCATTACCGTACATATTCACACTTTATTATATACACATAAAGTTATGAACAGTACATAGGGCCAGAGCAAAGCCGGGCTGAACTGTTAGTATATATATATATATATATATATATATACATATCAAGATTTTTACTTAAAACAAATATTCTCTAACCTAATGAACTTGTTGCCAACAAATATATTTCCAAATTAATAATTCTCAGTTTAATTTTAACGATTACTCAGATTTCACCTTGAAAAAAATAAAACGTATATGCAAAAATATAAATGGTAACTATTTAAATTTTTTATCCACATCCACACGTATTGTCATCCATTTTCCTGGAATTATCACTATGACAGATAACTGTTTTGCCGAACGCCCGATTCGGACTCCAGATGCACGTAACCTTTTAACTTTAAAGTCTGACCTCTTATATTGATGCAGCAAACCCAACAGCCATGGAAAAGAAAGTGATTAATTTCTTTTCAATTGATGTCTTAACACACCGATATATCGATCAAGCTGTCATAACAGTGTTCAACAATCAGACATAACATTACATTACATATTAATTCAGCAGCCTGTCTCTAAGTATCTTTAAGAGCACATACTATTATTAAAGAAACTATAATCAATATTATAATACCATGAACTTCAAACTAGACCATTCAGCAATGAAGACTTTACAATCATCCCGTTCCAGTTTTACAGCGACTTTAGAGTAAGAACAACTCGGAATCTTTCCTAACCTGAATTGATCCAGTAATATATAGCATTTAAACAAACTAATTTTTTTATCTATTAAGAAATTTTACTATATTTCTTTTTACATAGGCATAACCACTTATCAAGGCCCAGAGACCACCCGAGAATAAGGGTTAAGAGTGTACAGTAGTCAATCCGACAATATAGTAATCGTTAGTAATGGAAATTCAGTAAATTTGTTAACTTAAGTGGAACGGCTCATCAAGAAATTTTACGTTGGATTTGACGACAACCATATTGTAGTCAGCTGGAAAGCAAGAAAACGGAAGACAATTCCACAGGCGTGCAGTTCTCAGCAAAAAACTTTGTTCATGGAATCTACGTTTAGGTTTATGCATAGATAAAAAGTTGGGGGAATTATTGATAGTGTTTTCAGCTAGACGATTGTTTCTTGTGAAAGTTTGGCGAGGGGGAGCTATATCTTGTAAAAGTAGGCGAGGGGGAGCTATATATATATATATATATATATATATATATATATATATATATATATATATTTCCAGAATACATTCAAACTGATTAAGCGATCATTATAAGTTTGTGAGCATAAGAGGTTGTAATGTAAGCTAAATTTAGTTTAGTTTTGTGTGCAGAGGAAGTAATAGTAGGGAAGCTCCTTGTAAAATACTTCAATATTGGTCGTTTAATTAGGTTAGGAGTGAAGTCGCTATACACAAACGTCGATACACATATTTGACTATGTATCCATGTGCGTGTATTTAACATGGAAAAATTGTTTCAGCGTTTTACAGCGTTTGAACGTGAATAGATTTAAAAGTTGGTACAGTGTGCTGGGCAAAGAATAACATCAATTCCTGTTGCTGCAATGGAATCTATAAATCAATTGAAAAGTTATTTCCGACTTACAATTTCATCTAGCAAATGAACAATTGTGTTTTGAAGAATCACTATTCATAACAGTAACGACGTTTGTGCTCTATAACGTGATTCTGTCTGCCAACGTGCTTATAAATGCATAGCTTGTAAAATTATTTAGGTTTGGTTGTAAATATATATAACTAATATATTATGTCTTCTCGTAATTAGAAACACTCTAAATGGTTTTGTTATCCCCAAAATAATCGATAATCCAAGGAAGCTGCAGTAGAAAAATCCGAAGGATAATCCTAGCAAATTTTTCTAGAAAATTTTGGTTACTGCAATTGTATAAGTACGAGCATTATAATGATGGAAGGCGACACTGCCTGTGTGGGAATATTGCTGAAAAATAGAAATAATGTTTTATTAATCTGAAAGATAAAAGGTTATAAATTAATCATGGTAATATGTTTAAGTAATCAGAATGTGATTAAAATAAATTACAAAGGTTTAAAATACCCCTTATAATGTTTACACTGATCCGATATTTGTAAGAAAAAACATAGTGAAAGTATCTTTGGCTGATTAAGGGCTTAAATTGCCTCTATTACGTTTTTGTACTGTTCAGTTCCTGCTAATCATGCCGGTGCTGCTGATTTTACTCAGATATCAGTGTAATGGAATACCGAGGTTTGCGATTATTTAGTGTTGATTAAGTCCTGAGTAACAAACTCTAATTCTGGAATTTAAAAGCGCGTGACAATTTTCTTTGTTGAACGCTGGGCAATTGACTCTCGGATTCTCTTTGCAATCTTTACCAAGATGAATTCTCAACCATCAGTTAATCCCCCCTCCCCCGCCAAATCTGGAACCTATTTTCGACTAGATGTCCAGTTTGTCAGTCATTTGCGGTAAACAGAGGAACTGGTTACATCCGTTTTTCTCCGCTTATCACTATCTGGTAACCTAGGAACAAACAACCAACTAACTGTTAAGGTGCCGTTCAGTCTGCGGAGTACAATAGATTCACCAGCTTTCTTTATAACTGCCTTATTTATATAGAAAGCGAAGTAAATTTTTGAAAGCCGTTTTCAACGAGATCCAAAACTAAAAGGAAACTATTTCATCACATCTACTTTTAACGAGACAGTTAATAATGGAAATATTTTCATCACATCTATTTTTATTGAAGAGTGTATGAAGAGGTAGGAGAAAGTTTTATAGAGAGAGCGTACTGACCTGCACTTTCTGGCTTGAGCCTTTTCTACGATGCAGATTCATCCGAGGTAAAGCCGTCCAAGCGAGCACGCCGCTGTTATGTGAGAATGAAAAGAAGCCATCAAACACGAAAATAAAGCAAAGAAAGAATGTTAAGATGACGCCAAGATATAAAATCTCCCCTTTACAAATTCAGATCCAGTTTAGATAGATTTATATCATGAACAAGATTGAACGACTTTAAATTGTTAGAAGTATTTTATTCACCTAGTATCATTACCAGTTTACATGAAAAGAAAAAGAATCTTCAGATCACAAAACGAATGTATAGTGCCCACCCTTTTCACAAAAACTATTATTTCTTTACTGAAGTGTTAAACTTTATTTGAAGGTACTCCTTATGAGACAGATCAAAATCTTGAAAGCCGAATCCTATTTTTTAGTACGCTGTCTTTCAAGATTGAATGTAGTCGTTATTTTTTTTATCCATTTTCACTCTAAACAAAACAGTGCCACTTTGATGTAGGGGACTACTATCGGGGGCATAAGTTGCAGAGATAATACGTAGGGAGTTTAGCAGCAAGATGTCTGTTTACATAACACTTGAACTTTTGCATGTCAATACAGTTGGGAAAGCAGGAGCCCGGAAGGAAGTTGCAAATCTAGAAGTTCTATGGAAAAAAAACTATGAGAGTAGAAGGCTTTCTTACATTTAGTGATCTCTACTGTGTAGGGCTGGGATTATGCTGTTTGCCGAATTTGTCGGGGGTATTTACGTCGAAGGGGTACAAGGGCTTGTAGTTCGTCGGAGCATTCACCATTAAAATACTTGTAGAACAGGTAGAGGGATGGAACATTTCGTCGATGGAACAGAGGTTGAAGCTTAGATGACAGTTTAGGACCTATCAGGTCGGTGATTTTCTTTTGAACCTTGTCCAGGAGTGAGAGACTAGTAGCAGATGCACCAGCCCAAATGTGACAACAGTACTCCATGCATAGTCGTTTATCATTTTGTAGTCG
>NC_136484.1:164894374-164911874 GCF_053919585.1 Euprymna scolopes | reverse complement strand
TAAAACGTTCAGCGTGTTCTACCACTCATTCTGCGAGGTGACCCACTATCCGTATACCGGAGATTAACCCATGACCAGGGGGCAAGTTGAAGCAAAAAAAAAAAAAACCCTCCTTGTAGCTTTCGCGCGGGACCCTTTTGTGGCGTATGACAAGTTTGTCTCCCATCGTTTGGACCTTAACTAAACTGTCGACGAATACTTCCGTGACCTGCAGGATCTTTAATAGAAGAGACTCCCTCTGATCGATGGCTCAGTTGCTCTTTCATTTCAGAACTCCCTAATTAGGTTAGGCTACAGTTGCGGTGGATACTTCAGAATGGAATGGATGCTCATGAAGAAGACTCTTGCGAGGGTTGGGCTCTCATGAGGGAGGAGGCAGAAGAAGAGGAACCTATTGCTACAGTAGTTGGAAGACACAGAGTTCTTCTTTATGTAACTGTTGACCAACCTTCAACCTCTGACCAACGGAATGCAGTCGCAGTGCAGTCCAGCAAGTGTGGGAATCCCAATCACGTTGCCAAGCAACTTATGAGCAAAGCAGGCAAGGTGCTTTCGGAGATACAGTTTTACAGATGGCATCAAAGTGTCTGGGAAATGAGACAAGGGGGGAGAAGTTAGCCTACTCTCTCCCCACATAAACTAGAGTGCTTCCAGTGATAAAGGTAAAGATCGATGGGTTAGATTAGATAGTTGGTGGATTCAGAATGCTCATCATCTGTTGTACGTGGATTGTTATGTCAACCAAAAGTACGGAAAGATACTGACGGCAGAACAAAATGTTTGTTAAGTCATGGTGTTGGCAGTTAACATTAATATTAGCCAACTGAAGATTGACGTACTGGTAGTAAACAACAATCCAATTTTATTTGACCTTTTTCTGGGATTACATCAAGAAATTTGGCGGCGTGCATATCGATATGAAAGCAAGGTACATTTTGTTGGGTCGGCTTTTCTCTTGGTGCAAAAGTAGAGCTGGAACAGCCTGACTTTTGCGCAGAATTTAACCAACGCACCAGAACCTGAACTGCATCTGGGAAGTGGTCTGGTGATCAGCCGCCACAAAAATCATACAACAAAACACTAGAGTATAACATCAAAGCAAAAGTCTGCGCAGACTATGATACCGAACTACAAGCCTTGATTGATAATGGGTGGTTGGTTCTGTACCCAGCGAAGGAATTAGAACCCCAAACAAAAATAGAGGTCGGTGCTCCACAATCGGGAATTGAATAAGCATGTGAACCCATTTATGGCGCACGCAGACATATGCACTGAACAGTAAAGAGAGTGGCGGGGAACGAGATCGAATATATCGATGTTGGACCTTCGCAAGGCATACCTTCAAGTAAGCGTGCACAAATTACTATGGCCCTATAAAACTGTACTAATTAAGGGACAAAGTTATTTCCTGACCCGCATGGGATTTGGACTCAATGCAAAAAAATATGATGCTATCTTTACGAAAGACAGGCGCATATAGCGGGCAACATCCGCTTGTATTGATAATGGTATGTAGACAAGTGTTGTGCATGTAAATGAGCATCTCTACAACTTTGGACTTCTCGGCAAATAACCAGAGAGACTGCAGGATGGTACGCGAGTTCTTGGTTGTCCGGGGAGAAGATAATGCTATCTATTGGAAAAGAGAGAACAAGATCGCAGAATGCTTCGTGTCGTCACGCGACGGAATATATTTTCATTATGTGACAAGTTCGTTGGGCACGTTTCCGTGGATTGTTGTTTCATGTTGCGATGATATTCATCAAGAGTAAAGCATCCGACGTCACTACAGGGTGGGAAAACAAAGCACATGAAGCCTCTCTCAACAACATGATCAAAAAGGTCCTCACCAGAGTCAACAAAGAAGATCTTTAACAGGTGTGTATTATATTTTTAATATAATCTTCTGCTTAATTTATTTATAATTTAGAAGCAAATTATAATATTAAAATGAACTTTTTTGTGTAAATTTTATTCTTCTGGATAAGTGTATAGATATATAATCATTTAGACTTAGTAAGATTCATGCCACATTATCTATTATAAAATATTTAGGGTGGCTTATTTTGTTTTAAAAACGCTTAATTAAAAAAAAACTTCTCTTTCAAGAATAATTTACTAAATTATTAGGTTTTATATGCTACTTATAATTTTATTACCTTTTCATTGAAATATAATCATATAATCATTTCTATTAGGATATTACATAATATAGCATTTATTCAATTGTCTCGCTTTACAGTGTGTTGACAGTGTCCATATTAAAATTGCTTATTGTGTGTTAATTGGAATAAATGGTGATGTTTAGTTTTCTTCCAAATTATGATTTTTAAGAAAGCATTTCCGAATCCTCTACTAATATAAATATTGTTGCTGCATATTAGTAAGTTGCTGGAATCCATATTAAATAAAGAAGTAATTAACATCCTCAGCATAAATAACCTTCTTAGTGACATGCAATATGGTTTCCGTTCTGCCAGATCTACAGCAGATGTGCTGACGGTTATATTTCATAGGATTAGCGAATCTCTCAACAAGGGCTTCTTTTCTAGGGCAATTACTCTTGACATATCAGAAGGCCTTCGAATAGGGTATGGCATAAAGGCCTACTTCACAAGATTTCCAACTACGGTATAACTGAAGATGTTTTCTCAATTATTAAATCATTTCTCTCTGATAGGTTCATAAGAGTAGTGGTTGAGGGGCAGAAATCAGAAACCCACAGTATTAATGCTGGAGTCCCTCAGGGGTCACTCTTGGCCCCAAATCTCTTCCTGATCTGCATCAATGATCTCCCAAAACACATACTTAAATCATTCGTTGACATCTATGCTGATGACACGACCATCTATGGCAACACATTAAAGGCCGTAAATGACAAAGTTTCCTCTGATTCTCTCTCCTCTGACCTTGAGCAGGTGGTACAATGGAAGAAGAGGTGGCTTGTTGCTTCTAATGCATCTAAAACCAAGATCTTATCTTTACATCATCAACGCTCTGATATGCGGCATCAATTGAAATGGATGGCTCTCCTCTTGGGGAGGCTCCACATTTTGACAATTTGATCTGAAATGGAACACGCACATCAAGTCTATTGCCAAGGTCGCTGGAAAAATGGTAGGATCCTTCTACCGCTCCAGTAGATATCTCACTGCTGATACAATTCTCTATATAAAAGCCAAGTACATCCAAAGATGGATTACTGTTGCCACATCTGGGCAGGAGCTGCTAAAAACAACCTATTCTGTCTTGGCAGAGTACAAAATAGACTTCGTGGCTTAGTGAGGGATGTCCTTTCCTTTTCTCTGTAACCTCTCTCCCACAGAAGAGAGGTTTCGAGCCTGTCTTTTTTATCGTTATTTCCATAGCAGGTGCTCGTCTGAGTTCCAATCTCTGGTCCCCCTCGCCAATCTTTCACGAAAAACACCCGTCTAGCTGAAACCACTGTTAATAATTTTCCCCACTCTTTATATGTGCCTAAATCAAAACGCAGATTCCATGAACAAAGCTTCTTTCTTAGAAGTGCACTCTCTCCCGTTTGTCTGTTTCCCAACTGAATACAACTTGCATGTTTTCAAGTCCAACATAAACAAATTCCTGATAAACCGCTCCCTTAAGTAAGACACTTAATCAAATCTCCATTACTAACGATTACTACGATATTATCCCATTGATTGCTGTACCCGTAATAACCCTTATCCCCGAGTTGCTTCCGGGCTTTGATAAGTACTGACTACTATGTAAAAATGTGTTTTCTGAATAAACTTCGGATTTCTGAAGTTTTGCATATATTGAAAATCCATGAAATTATATATATATATATATATATATATATATATATATATATATATATATAACAACTTCATTTACTCACATAAAATTAATATAAAGAAAGTATAAATTTATGCATGAACTTTAAGTATTTACTTCAAAAGTGATCAATACGTAGGTAGAGCTAGTTAGTAATTTATAAAATATATATGGCGATTAAGCTACACTGAATTTTCTGCGTTTCATCCATTTTAAGATTCTTCAGGCTTATGCGCATAAGCCTGAAGAATCGTAGAGTTGATGAAACGTGGAATATTCAGTGTAGCTTAATCGCCATATATATTTTATAAATTATTATATATATATATATTATTCATATTTATATAATTGATGTAATGGAATAACCTATCATTCCTTCATAGATGGAATTAACTATGGATATATTGACCCTCTCACGTGACTGAGGCAGAAGGAAAAAAGACAGGAAAAGAATAAGAAATATGTCGAGTAACTCTTATGTCACATGTATTCCCTTGTAAATAACCCCCTTTGTCTTTCACCTATAACCCTGTGTTTCTTGCTGTATTCTTATTTAACGTAATGATATAACAAATGGCGATAAGATTCGAATTCATAAAAAAAAACTTTAAGCCAAAAAGATATTGGATAACAAATGGAAAAAAAAACGTCCCGGAAAAATTCAACTACGGAAAAAAAGCTAAGACACACACAAAAAGTAAGTTATCTTTTTTATTCCGTCTGTTACGGTCCCACAGAAAAAAAAAAGAGAAATTGACATTTCACGAAGCATTGAAAAGAAAAATCTTCTCGGAAAAAAGTTAAAATTTTATTTAAAAATTCTTTTTTTTTTATTGCATAAGCAAAAGAACAATTTTTCTCGAGAGGGAAGAAAGTTGTCAATCTCAAATTTCTTTTGTTTCCTGAGAAGAAAAAATACAGCGGAAAGGAATGCACGTATGGATATTGCTGCTGTTGGTTCGGTGTCAATTTAGTGTGTGTAACCCCCTCCAAAACCTTGTCTAAAAAACAACAAACTATTCAGTGAATTTACTTAATGCTTTCTGCAGGTACTGTTAACCTTTTTTATTAGTGTGTTTAAAAAAATCTTCAGCATGGAACAATTAGCCGATTTTACAAAAACTGTACAGTTAGCACTGGCGGCTCAACCAGATGGAATTTTTACAAAAGAACAGTTAAAACAAAATGAAGTATTAAAACAATATTAATGGTACAAGAAGAAAAAAAGGATTGTTGGTTCACTCCGAAAGGAATTGCTAATTCCCTGACAGAATTTTTATATGAACCAACTAATGGCTTAACGTTTCCAGCAGATTATCGTAGATACGAAAATGTTTTTTCCAAACGATGTCAGACCTGGTCGGATGAAGAAAAAATATTTTACTGTTTAAAAACTGAGTTCCCATGAAAAACCCAAGTATATCAATTTTATACTCTCAAGAGAACCCAAAGATATTTCTTTTAAAGAGACTATAGAGATTATATCAAACATTTCCGGGGAACGGGATAGCTTATTTTATACTCGTTATAGGTGTTTAAATATTTTGAAAGAAGACAAGACTTTATCACCAATGCTGGGAGAGTAAATGCCCAATGCGAGTTATTTAAGCTGAACGACCTAAAAGAGGACATGTTTAAATGCTTGATATTTGTGCAAGGGTTAACATCTTCGAAGGATAAAGAGATTCCTTCTAGAATATTATCCATTATGAACCAGGACATATAAATAACCTTACAGAACGTTACTGAGGAATGCCATAAACTGTTTAATTTAAAACAGGATAATACTAGTATGGAAGAGAAAAATATTGACAAAATACTAAGGGTAAAGCAAGATGACCACTATGTAAAAAATACTGTAAGACGTGTGGAGGAAAGAATCACTTCACAGAAGAAGGGTCCTTCAAAAACAAAATATCCTATAAGTGCGGGCGTAAAGGACACAAGTCAACAGTATGCAAAAAGGAGAAATACTGTAAGACTGAAAGAAAGACCATTGATTCTAAAAAAAGAGTCCATGTATGGTAAAAAGGGAAATATATTGAAGCTAGCATTAATGGCCGGAAAGTAAACTGTCTTTTGGATACTGGAAGTGATATATCCTTAACTGATGAAACAACATGGAATAAAAAATTGGTTATCCAAAGCTGCAAAATACAAAGAAAATTGCCAGAGGCATGTCTGGAAATAGATTAAAATTCAAGGGTGCATGTTATACTAATGTTACCCTGAATGAAAATACGGTAAACACTAAAATGGATGTTATACCCGGAACAATTCTAATCTATTCGGTATAGATTTGCAAGAAAAACTAGATTATCCGTGCATTGAGGGAGAGCCTACCTAGCTATAATTAATCTTTCTTAAATTATTTTTCTGACATCGAAATTATATTCCTACATAGTCTCGCCCGAAGGAAAAGAGTGACCAGAAAGTCCATCCTCTCGAACGAACACGTGACATCATCTCTATCATCATATTGTTTTACACCTGCACTTCTACAGAAGTGGAACGATAAATTAGAGAAAACAACACTATAGCTTTATTTTAAAACTTAAAATAAAACTTAAAATCAATTCAGTTAATTTGATTATGTAGTAGAGCTGACATCAATTCAATGTAGCCGCGTTCAGTCTCAATCCCTGTCTCATTTCGGGTCCGGACCCGAGAACAAGTCTTTTCCGCAAGCGCCGGCGGGAGATTGGCGAATAATTGATGATGATGGCGATCAGGATGGCTTTGGTGTTGTAGGAAGTCAAGTCGGTGATAATCTCGACGTATGATTAAACGCGGTAGTTCAGCGAGTTCAGCTCGGAGGAGGAGAGAGCAGTGAGAGAAGGGTACAAAGTCGTAGCACTCCTAAAGCTAAGCCTAGGTATCTTTGGATCGGCACGAGGATTGCTGCCACACCCAGGGTCTGCCAGCGGCCAACTGATTGCACCAAGGGATACACACACTCTTCAGCACATCCAGGTATACTTTGGTGTTGACTTTCAAGCTGACTTTGAAAATGTGAGGTGGCATGATATGGCCCTCACTTGAAACCACACTATATACCATAATCGTGGCCGGAAACTTTGTTGAGCTTAGCCCTACAGAATTAGACCGTCTGATTTGCATTTTGATGGTGCTGCTGTCATAACTTGGATCGGTAGAAAGCATGAGTTTTACAGCGGCGCATCTTCGATTTTGCTCGTTGAACATTGTGTCACTCCCAGACATGCTAGAATGCTCCTATCGATCTTGGGATTTGTACAGAGCTGGCACACTAGTCGATGGTTTTCAGCAAAAAAAAAAAAAAAAAAAAAAAAAAAAAAAAAAAGGAATCACGTCGTCTTTTCTAAAGTGAGAATTGTATCGTTCCACCCTGGCTAAAGGCGTACTTTTAGCCTCCGCTTCAATCACGTCACGTGGGTAAATTTCCGTATGAAGTCAGTTTATCCTGACTTACATTAATGTGACCCTTTCAAAATCAGCATTAGCTCAGTTAATCACTACTTACTGGCGTAGAGCACCAATATATAACTGTATTTCTTGTTTTAAAATATGAATACGAAAAAAGCCTGTTTCAAAATATGAATACATTATATGCCAAATTTTTCCCGATTGTTATTGCGCAAAGTAAAGAAAGGAATGCAAATTAATCCGATAATCGGTGCTAAGTGTGCCGCTCGACTGGTTATAAACAGTCGCCCATTCGACCATTGCACGTTCATTCAACTTTCTGTCAACGGCCTTCCGTGTTCAGTAAGCAAGACAACTTTAAATCTTCCTCGGTCCAAAGACGGCTGAAATCAATAGTTCTACGTCAATAAATTCGTTAATCTCTCGTTCAGGAACCGGTAAACAAAACTAGAATGTAAAATAACTATTTTAAATCAGTGTTTATCGGAATAAAAACCGACTTTTCCATTTATTTAATTTTGTTTATAATATAAAGAATAAATTAATATTATTACATGTATATGCAAGTTTATAGTATTTACTTTATAATATATATAGGTTGGCAGTGAGACCCGACTTTACCCGGCATTGAATGAGGATCAACAACTGTTTCACCTCAAATTATATCTGTTTCGTTGGAAAAGAAAAAGATATTTCCCCATGGGCCATCTCTGATGAGGTCCCTGATGGCTTCCCAGTAAACCTTTTTGTAATACCTCGTTGTTTTGCGCAGTGGGTCTTCAGTTTTGGGTCAAGAATTAATGGCGATTTCTACCATTATCACAGCGTGACTACTATTCCCGACTTGCTGGTCTGGGAAACGTCGGAAATGTAACCGTCTGTGATAAGGAATGAGATATAATGATGTGATGCTACCAGCTGCGTCTGTGTAATGAGTCCAAGCTAGTTTTTTGTGTTGGACATTGAAGTCACCAAATACATGTACTTGTGAGCAAGTATAATGCGAGAGTGTTGTATCTATGCTTCCAGAGATTTTGGTTATTAGGGTACAGTCCTGGGTTGAAGGAGAGCAGTAAAAATACAAGTAGCTAATATGATGTTGCGTGTTAAGTCAGAAGCACATAAAGGCCTGGTCCTCTGATTCTAGTTAGTTTCTGTAGTCAAGGAGAGGGTGTTTTGAATATAGTCTCCAAGTCCTTGCATATGTCTGTCTGGGTCCTTACAGCAGAGTGGGAGATAACCCGGCATGTTCAAGTGGTTAGAGGGAATGGAGGGGTGTAGGTTAGTTTCACTTAGTGCTAACATATCCGGGGTGTTTACTAGGAGAAATGATTCAACATTATCTAAATTAGTTCTAAGCCCTCGGATATTCGTAAATGCAAGCCGCAAGGGAGGTCGCAGGTTGGTTTTGTTTTAGTTTTCACCTGGTTTAAACGTAATTCTTGCTTGAACTGTCGTTTCATTTTATTTAATTTAAAAGTTTCAGTTAGAGTGAGTGAGAGGTGCTGGACAATTGGTTTTGCAGAACAAACATGCAATAAAAGTAGACCATCAGCTGACTCCTCATCTACAAGATCGTGGCCTCAGAGAAGCCCAAAGGAGGTGACTACAGTGTCCCTTTCCATGCGCGACATGGCGCTACAATCATCCCTATATTATACAACTGTTTATGTGAAGCGCTACCAAAGAGTTAGGGCGCCAGTACTATCAGTCGGAAACAGCAGCCAGGACTGTCAATCCGGTACCCTCAAACCATCAGACAAAAAAAAAACAGCTCAATCAAACTGCACTGGCATATATGGCACTCAAGCACCTCCACAGTGTCCAGTTTAGGGGAATGGAATGCAGCCAGAGCGGGGAAAACGGCGTTCATTGTTCAAGTCAGAAAATAAGTCCAACCACTGAGTGATCCTGTCGAGTCCTTGTGATAGCACCTCTGCACCTGGCTAATAGGCAAAGAAGGAGTATGATAACCTGGCGTTTGATAGAGCCTATCTACTCCTTTAGCAATTAAGGCTTGCAAACCAGTAATTTGCTTGAGTCACCAGCTCTAGACTGACTGAAGAGGCCTCCCTCCTCTAGGTTTAGCTTCAGCTTCAGACTTTTCCTTCTTCTAGGATAACCTGGGAAGATCTCCGGGCTCATCAGCATCGAGAGGGTTTGCCCCGCGCCTGGGTCCTTAACTAGGTATTTCTGCGACCGCGCATGGGTAGTTAATGTTATTGGGTTATTTAGTAAAGGTTATATATATATATACTGAAAAGTTACACTCCTCAAGGTGATTAAAAAGGACATTAGTTGGGAACGAACCGCGATGCACAAGAAAGAAGCTTCAAGTTCTTCCCAGAAGTGACTTAATCCACAATATATTGCAGTATATAATACACTGTAGAGAACTTTCTGTCGATTTCATAAAATTGTTTTTACATAATTGATTGAATTAAAGATTAAAATAGTCAAGTATTATGGCCCAATTGAGCTATAAACAAAAGCATTCATATAAAATGCGATCCTGTCTTATCAAAGAATTTACTGTTGATGTTACATGCTGGGTCTTTTAGCTTGTATGGTAGTAAAACCCTTCAAATGCATTTGTAATGTTAGGCCGTATAATGAGTTAACTTTTGTCAAAATCGCTTGCTTCATTGGATTTTATCGATTATCGATACTTATCGATTATATTCAGATAAAAAAAAACCTATGTAAGAACACTACCAGATTCTAAAATTACATTTGAATTAAATTTCCAAACAATCGGCCCAACCGTTTAGAAGTTCAAACGAAACGAAATCACACGCACACACAAACTTCCTTTTATATAATAATATTTTCTGATCATTATGTTATGATATTTAACATTTATATGTCAATTCCAAAATATTCTATTAGCTACATGAGGTTCATCATGAAAATCATTATTTGAGAACAAGGAAGATGATTGATGTAAATACACAAATACACAAACGGAATGTTCAAGAAAGATTATCGCTACAGTCCTCTGTCTCTTGTCTCTACTCTCGTTGCCTTCTCTCCTGGCTGATCGGAAATCATCTCCCAGCACCCAGAAATGAACATCGTTTTATAGGTTCCATCTTCACGCACACACGAGATTATGCGAGAACGGGCGAAATAAAAATGCTGGCCGCCATGTTTGTTCTTCCTTTTCTTCGCCTGAACTCACTCGCTGAGCACCCACGGTAAGACTTCTCTTTCTTGCTTCTAACCACATGCCTCCCTGATCTCAAGATCACATTTCATAGTCTCTCATGCACTGTGGCGGTCGCCTCTCTCTACTTGGCCTCTGAGGTGTCTCGTCCTCCTCCTGTGGCTGCACACTCCCCTCCACTGCTTCGCCCTCAACTGGTCTGACGTCGAGAATGTGCCTCGGGACTCCTCCCACCACAATGTTGTTACTAGTGTTCCTCCCAGTCACGCGACCTCTACTCCATTGTGTGGTGCAGCGCGCCCCCGGTGGCTTCACCCATACCTCGTCCCCGAGTTTAATTGTCCCTGTGGCCTCTACTTCTCGGCTCCACCCTGGGATGTCTCCAGGAATATGCAAACATTGACAGTTGCGGGACCGTCTCTGGTACTTGTCCCAGTTTAGGCGACATGTTATACCAGAAGACGGCTTGCCCATGTGAGGTGCCTCCTCTTTCCGTAACTGCTTTTATGGTGCGGTGGTTTCTCTCCACGATCCCGTTGCCACTAGGTCTGTAGGCAGCTCTGAAAAATTGTTGAATCTTCCATTTCTTCAGTACTTCTGTCACTGCTACTGAATTGAACGCAGTCCCGTTGTCGGTTAACAACTCTTCCACGGGGCCTCGCTCCAAAAACACCTCATCAAGGATTGCCGCTATTTCATTGCCTGTTCCTCCACGTAGCTTCTTCCATAGGGCAAATCGCCCGGGCCCACAGTCAATCATGGTCAGGTAAAGTTCACCCCTGTAATGGGTGACATCGCATGCCAGTCTCTCCCAGGTCCCACTCACCTCCAATTGGCCAGCTTCATGCGTGCTTGGAGCAAGATCAATCGACTGACATCTGTCGCATGTCCTGACCACTTGCCTCACTTGCTCCTTGGTGATCCTCGGGTCGACTTTTTTCACTAAGTACCAAGTCCTCTCTACCCCCATATGGTGAAAATTGTGCAGTTCTCGCACGCCAACATCATCTAGATCCGATGCAGCAACAACCTCTTTCTTTGGCAACAGTCAACTCTTCTTCACTCTCGTGAGAGCATCTGCTCGGTTCTTTTCAGAAGCCACCATGTCTACGCGAAGCTTCAAACAAAACTCTTGCATCAGCTCAGCCAGCACCCCAAGCCTGCGCTTCACTAACATCTCCGCAGCCCCTTTCGTTTTTATCCTTTTTTCGCTTGAAATGAGAGACTTTAGCCAAGCAAACACCGTGGCAGTCTGTTTTGATGCAGATGTCACGTAGTCCCCATTTCAAGGCCAGATTGACTCCTTTTATTGTCGCGTCTAATTCCGCCACATTGATGTGGCTGACGTCATTCTTTTTCCTCAACCAGGCTGCATCTTCTGCAACTACTCCTCCAATTTCCAAAACGACCCCTGTTGCAATGCTGCTCGCATCGCACCACACGACTCCATCCAATGTTTGCGGTATGTTCCAGGTTCCCCGGACTGGGTCTTGCCGTTCTGCTTCTTTCAAGAGCTCTTCCATCATGGCGACCGTTCTTTTTCCCACCTTATCATTCCATCCTCGTCCTTCGGCGTGTCTCTTTATGTAGCTGCATGCTGGTCTAAGCCAGCTAGCAACGGGGTAATGTCCGATCAACTTTCCGCATATGGAAAAAAGTTCACGTCTGTTGAGCTCCTGCTTCAGTTGTGGGATCTCGTTTCCCCTGCGAAACTCTAGGCCGCCTTACGCACCTCGTTTCAGTTTTAGGCCCAAAGCAGCCCCTTCGTCTAATTTTTCCGGCTCTTTGGCGACCAACCCGAACCTCTTCAAATGAGCCACCACCTCCTTGGCAGTTACCACAGTCTCATTCACCAGAATGTCGTCTATGTATGAGCTCACTACCCCATCTCCCTTTCCCATTGTCTCCAGAATCTTCCTGAGGATAGTTGACATAATCTTGGGTGCCGAATTTAACCCGAACCCCACTCGCGTAAGGCAGTAGGTTTTGCCTTTGTACTTGACTAACTGATATTTCCAGAGCTTCTTGGCAACATGGAGTTGCAAATAGGCAGATTTTAGATCTACCAACGTAGATGCGCCATTCATCTGCCTCCATTCCCTAATGGTCAGCACTGCATATATCTACGGTGTCGCCTCCCGTATGGCACTTAACATGGCCGTTCAGCTCTCGGAAATCCAGGACCGGTCTTACTTTCTCTTTAGTTGTTTGCAGAACGGCCATCAACGGCAAAATGCCCGACTCCACATCATCCGTCCAAGGCATCAGTATCCCCTCCTCAATCCATCGGTCGACTTCCTGCTCAAGCCCCTTTCTCGCCCCTCCTCTAAGCGAATTTGTGTAGCACGCCACCCTGTTTGTCAGCGATGGCGCTTGATGTTTCCATGCCCACTCCACCGTCCACCGCTCTCCGTCGAATTCGGCTCGGAAGTCCTGATCTTTGATCGACAATTTTCTTTCCTCCCCGGCCTTGTTTATCCCTCTGGGGGCGTTCTCCGTCACCGCGCACTCAGCTAGTCCGAACCTCACGTTGTCACATGTGATGATAACACCTCCAAGGCGGCATATAACATCCATTCCAATGATGGCTTGGACGCCAGGCACCAGGCGATCAGTGACAATTGCATGGACCCTCATCCGAAGTTCAGCAATATCAATAGTGACGGTCTTCCTCCCTCGACACTTCACTCGCGACCCATCGAATGCCACTAGTTCACCCTTCCCTTTCCATCTTCCGACCAGGGTAGTGTGCACCATGATAGTGGTGCAGCCAGTGTCAATCAGGGCCATAACTTCCCGTCCTTCCACCGCAATCCTCTGTTTGGGCATCTGCTGCGGGTGCGCCTCTATTCTCGAATCGGGGCGGCCGCTGGCGCGTCGGCCTCCCCTCGCCAGTTTCCCGAACTTGTGCATTTTACCGCTAAATGGCCTCTTCGATTGAATTTGTAACACACTGTCCGTTGCAAGAACTTCCTGCAGTCTCTTCTCATGTGTGGTCCCCCGCATTCGAAGCATGCGATCCCCGGGTTTGGCAGATTCCTGCCCACATCCTGCTGTACCGTTGCTGTCGTTCCTCCAGGCTCCGTGGGCTGGGTGCTCACCAAGAGTTTTGCAGTTTTAATCAGCTCACTCACATCCAGCGTCACCACTCCCGGTACCTGCTGCAACCTTTTGGATATCTCTTCCGGGAACCCGGTAACAAAAGTCATCTTGACTACTTGACTCGTGGCATGTCCCCTGATGCCCGACAACTCAACCAATCTCCTTATCTCATTCGCGTAGACATCCACAGATTCACCAGTCCACCTTTTCTCTTTCAACTTATTAAAGGCCTCGAAAGGCCCCTCTGCGAAAGCTTCGATCAGTCGACCCTTGATGGCGTCTGCGTCACCCTGTTCCCGCTCGCTGAGCTCCAAATAGAGGACCAGTGCGTCCCCTTCTAGAAACAGTTGTATTACTGCGGTCACATCATCCAGCTTCTGAATCCTTGCTACAAGGTCCACTTTTTTAAGCCACACCACAACATCACCGTCGCCATTAAAAGGCTTAATCATGTTGCTTAAGCATGCGTTGGCCATCGCCGAAATAGCTTGATGTAAAATGGGGGGGTTCACCTCAAATACACAAACGGAATGTTCAAGAAAGATCATCGCTACAGTCCTCTGTCTCTTGTCTCTACTCTCGTGCCTTCTCTCCTGGCTGATCGGAAATAATCTCCCACCACCCAGACATGAACATCGTTTTATAGGTTCCATCTTCACTCACACACGAGATTATGCGAGAACGGACGAAATAAAAATGCTGGCCGCCATGTTTGTTCTTCCTTTTCTTCGCCTGAACTCACTCGCTGAGCACCCACGGTAAGACTTCTCTTTCTTGCTTCTAACCATAATGAGACAAACAAAAAATGATTGAAAGCTGAAGGATGTAGATGAACTAAAGTTGAGAATTTTACTGAACTTTTCCATGGATGAATCTTAGTCTTTTCCTTTTTTATATTTCGAGAGGAGCAAATGTAAACGTTTGTGCGTGGCCCTAAAGCAACAAAGGATGGAACGAACGAACAATGAAACAGCAATCACAATGTTGGCCTATGTTCTTGCCCCGTCTCTCAGTTGAACGAATATTTTCATGTTAGATTATATATAATAAAGTCGTCTTCTTGTCGGTTCACAATTTGATTAATATGTACAAAACGTACATCTTTTTACCAATTAATTTTCATACTGAAAACGAACATTTCTACATGTATATCTCATGATTATATATATACATATATATATATATATATATATATATATATATATATATATTATTCCTTAATTGGAATTCATTTTTGAGATAAACATATATTAATTTATTTTTATTTCGGACTATTATTCTCATCTTTATTTGTTGTTGTTGTTTTTTTTTTATCTTTTATTGGTTTTTGTTTATTCACAACGTTTCGGCCAACTATTCTATTGACGAAGGCCAGAGGAATAGTTGGCCAAAACGTTGTGAATAAACAAAAACCAATAAAAGATAAAAAAAACAACAACTAATAAAGATGAGAATAATAGTCCGAAATAAAAATAAATTAATATATATATATATATATATATATATAAATATTTATATATTAAAATATATGAATATATATAAAATATATATAAATATATATATATATATATAAATATATATAATTATATATAAATATATATATAATTATATATAAATATAAATATATATATATATATATAAACATATATATATAAACATAACTATACATATAAATACAAATATAGATATTAATATAAATATAGATATAAATATATATATAAATATAAATTTATTATTATTATTATTATTATTATTATTATTATTATTATTACATTTTCACCCCAAACAAGGCGCATTGCTACTTTGGTGTAGGGGGCTACTAGCAGGGGCAGCAACCACTGGGGCGCTATGTTGGGATTTGAGCAGCAAGATGTCGGTTCACGTTGCACTTGAACTTCTGCATGTCAGTACAGTTAGGGAAGCAGGAACCTGGAATGGAATTCTAAAGTCTAACGGTTCTGGGGAATAAACTACTGGAGTAGAAAATCTTTTACATCTAGGGATCTCTACTGTGTGAGGGTGGGATTTAGCGGCCTGTTGGGTTTGTCGAGTGTGTACGTCGTGGGGGAACAAGTGTCTGCAGTTCATCAGAGCATTCACCATTAAATTACTTGTAGAACAGGCACAGGGATGCAACGTTTCGTCGATGGGACAGAGGTTGAAACTTAGATGCCAGTTCAGGGCCTATGAGATTGGCGACTCTCTTTTGAACCTTGTCTAGGAGCGAGAGACTAGTGGCAGATGCACGAGCCCAAATGTGACAACACTACTCCATACATGGGCGAATGGTGGCCTTATAGAGGGACAGGACACTTTCAGGTGTCGGTAGTTTTCTAGCACGGTAGAGAGAGCCTACCTTTGTCGCAGCGGCCCTGGCAATGTTTTCAATATAATTGTTCCAACTCCTGTTTCCTGTGAACGTTAGGCCAAGCAGTTTGAAAGATGTACTCTCCGACAGGGAGTCACTGGCCATTGCTATTGGTGGCAGAGAAGGTTTCTTGTAATTATCGAAGGAAACCAGTTTAGTCTTGGCAGCATTGAATGTGACCATCAATTTTTGTCCCCATTCTACTACAGATTAGAGGTCACCCTCTAGTGTTTTTGCCATTTCTTTAGATATGTGTTCATTTGTTTCCCTTCATGCCTGTTTTAGAGTGTAGTGTCATCAGCATATATACCCATCTCAGATGCAGTTTTGTCGGGGAGGTCATTAATAAATATTAGGAACAATAGAGGTCCAAGGATAGACCCCTGAGGCACTCCCGCATTTATATCACACTGTTTAGATGTATGACCGTCGAGGACAACCTGGATTTTTCTCTTATCTGAGAAGTATTTAATTATGTAATTCTACCAGTGATACCGTATGAGAGACCCTTGTGCCATACCCTGTCAAAAGCCTTAGATATATCTAGATCTACCGCTCTGCCCTTCCCCGCTTTGTCAAGTGAATGGTATATACGTTCAGAGATTACAGTGAGGATGTCAGCTGTGGAACGGGCTTGTCTAAATCCATATTGTTTGTCAGTCAGAAGTGTAGCATCTGTAAGGTGCCGGACTAGAGCTTGGTTAATTATGGTCTCAGATATTTTGGCGAAAAGTGGGAGGAGGTTAATGGGGCGATAATTTGATGGGTCAGTTCTTTCACCAGAATTCTTGAATATTGGTACTGCAGAAGCAATTTTCCAACAGCCCGGAAAGCATGATTCATTAAGGCGTTTGTTGTAGAGTTTGAAGAGAACTGGAGCTACTTCGGCTGAGCACTTTTTAATAGCACAGCTGGGGTGAGATAAGGTCCACATGCTTTTGAAGTGTCAAAGTATTTTATGATAGCGTGTACCTGAGCAGGGGTGATTTTTAGATCGTCTAGCGTGGCGTCTGTACGCAAAGGAAAGTCAGGCAGGGGGTGGTTGGAAGGGTCCAGTGTGGAGTTCGAGGCAAACCGGCTAGCAAGTCTTGTCTGTTGCTGAACAAACAACATCGTGATTGTTGGTTAGCGGGAGAATTGTTGACTTCCCATTATTTACTACACTGTTGTAAATTTTCCAGAAGTCACGATGTCCTAATTTTTGATGCTTCGATGCGTTTTATAGTGGTTTCAGTAAATTCTCTCTTAGCTGTAGCTATTTCTTTCTTAACGTTACTTCTAGCTTCTATATACTTCTGTTTGTTTGAACTGGACTTATGTCGATTAAATTTGCGGTATGCATGTTGCCTTTGAGCAATGGCAGTTGCGCAAGTCGAAGTGAACCATTGGGGAGAGTGGGGCTTGCTATAAAATTTCCGAATGGGAACATGTGCTTCCATTGCTGTTTTGAACCATTCAGTGGTCTCATTTGCGCACTGTTCAGCAGGAAGAGAAAAAATATTTCCCCTGGGGCATCTCTGATAAGATCTCTGATGGCTTCCCAGTCAGCCTTTTTATAGTATCTGGTTGTTTTGAGCACTGGCTTTCAGTTTTGGGTCTAGAATTTAGGGCGATTTCTACCATTATCACTGCATGGTCAGCGTTCCCGA
>NC_136484.1:164824374-164889374 GCF_053919585.1 Euprymna scolopes | reverse complement strand
CATGGAAATAACGATAAAACAAGGATAGGCTCGCAACGTCTCTTCTGTGGGAGATAGGTTGCAGGGTAGAGAAAAGGGCATCCCCACATAGCCACGAAGTCTATTTTGTACTCTGTCAAGGCAGAATAGACTGTTTCTAGCAGCTCCTGCCCAGATATGGACACAGTATTCCATCCTTGGACGTACTTGGCTTTTATATAGATAGAGAATTGCATCAGTAGTGAGATATCATCTGGAGCGGTAGAACGATCCCACCATCTTTCAAGCGACCTTGGCAACAAACTTGATGTACGTCTTCCATTTCCGATCAGGAGTAAAGGTCAAACCCAGAAGCTTGTCAAAACACGGGGCCTCACCCAGACGAGAGCCATCCATCACAATTGATGCCAGATGGGGATCAGAGCGTTGATGATGTAAGGATAGCAGTTTGGTTTTGGATGCATTAAAGGTAACCAGCCACATCTTGCCCCACTAAACCACGCGCTCGAGATCAGAGGAGAGAGAATCAGAGATAACTTTGTAATTTACAGCCTTTGATGTGTTGCCGTAGATGGTCGTGTCATCAGCATAGATGTCAACGAATAATTTAAGTATGTGTTTAGGGAGGTCATTGATGTAGATCAGGAAGAGAGTTGGGCCAAGGATTGACATCTGAGGGACTCCAGCATTTATATTGCAGGCCTCCGATTTTCGTCACTCTACCACTACTCTTATGAGCCTATCGGAGAGAAATGATTTAATGATTGAGAAAACATTTCCAGTTATACCGTAGCTGGAAATCTTGTGAAGTAGACCCTTATGCCATACCTTGTCGAAGGCCTTTGATATGTCAAGAGCAATTGCCCTAGAAAGGAAGCCTTTGTCAAGAGATTCACTAATCCTCTGGCATATAACCGTCAGCACATCTGCGGTAGATCTTGCAGAGCGGAAACCATATTGTGTGTCACTAAGAAGGTTCTTCCTGCTGAGGTGGTTGACTATTTCTCTATTTAATATGGATTCCAGCAACTTACTCATAACACACAGTAGACTTATTGGTCTGTACTGAGAGGGAGATGACTTATCACCTGAATTCTTAAATACAGGGCAAACTGATGAGGTCTTCCACGGAGTCGGAAAGCACTTCTCCTTAAGGCAGCGCTTAAATAGTTTCGTAAGTATGGGAGTAAGTTCTGGTTGAAGCTTTTTTAACACTATAATTGGGATGCCATCAGGGCCAGTTGCTTTACTGGAATCTAGGTTCTTGACATTTAGCTGACATCCTAAGAATAAACCATATATATATATATATATATATATATTCCACAGCAAAACAACGTCGCAGCCCACAAGAGCCGTGACAGTCAACGAACCGACTGTCATGGCTCTTGTGTGCTGCGATGTTGTTTGGCTGTGGAATTTATTATATACAATCTCTCACATTCTGAAAATCATATATATATATATATATATATATATATATATATATAATCGGTTATGGAGGAACGCCAACAGTAGGCACCGTTTTCCTTTCGCCGATAAATTGTATTTTCCCAATATATATTCTTACTGAACGATGATGTAATTATCGTCAGCCGATATAAAACATTTTATGCATCAAAATCCACGTATGCAGACGGATAAAACCTTGGTCCACTAAAATACACTAAAGCATTGCTAAATGAATTGTTGTATCGAATTATAAGCATAGATTAATGCATTATTTACTGCATCTTAAGTTTTCAAAAGATCATTTCTTAGAGATATGTGTTAATCAATTTCATAATTCGTGTCACACGGATCTACATAGCGAATTTGAGAGATCACAATCTAAACCTTTTGTCATATATGTACTACTACTTTTGGTTTCTTAATTTTTCTTATCAACATTGATATTTGAGATCATTTGGATTTTGTGATGATGTTCTCATCTCACAACATTTCCGTCGATGTTATCCCTGACATTCTTCACGTGAATTTTGTCAAATTCAGGAGTTTTTTTTTTTTATCTCGAATGGCACCGTACATTTAATCGACGGGGTTGGCATGCTCTCTTAACGTCACTCCTGAACGGTTAGAAGTCATATGTAATTTGCAATTGCATTTTGAGTTTTGCATTCATTAAGCATTGAATCTTCAACCTCTAGATGAGTGTCGCTTAGAACTGAATTTTAACCTAGTACGTTATCTATTGCGCCCCGGGTCCTTCGATGGCGGAACCAGAACATGCTACTACCGTGAATTAAATAAAATTATCAGTTACAAACTTTGAACGAATTACCGAGTTTGAGAGAATGATTTCCAAATTCATCAAACCATACCATAAAAAGGTTGCAGTTTCAATCGGCCAAAACAAAACACTCCATGTGAGAACAGTAGTCTAAGATAGTACATTTTACGATGTACTATCTTAGTAAGTTGTACCCTGCTCATCTTATATTTGCTTCTAACTAGGTTTCAAGTCACACAAATTTTACCTAAAAATAAATGTAGTTATATGTAAACTTCTTATATCATTTATTCTATGCTATTATACGCAGCTATTTAGGAAAAGTAGGATTTTAGTGAACTTTCCATGTCAGTTGGGCATTCTTTATCTAAATAGTCAATTTTCCAGACATTTTTTTTCGGTTGCAAGAATTTGGTCGTTGTCTAAACATGGAAACATTGCCCTAGACATTTTTATCGGTCAAGACAAAATTCTGTCAGCAATAAGATTACAAGAATAAAATAAAAAAGAAAAATTTTAACAGCAAGTAAATAAAAATATATAAAAACGCCGAAGAAAAGAGATTCGAATTTTTTGCCTGAATTGAAATGTTCGATTTCGCTCTCTCGTCTTCGTTTGAAGCAATGTTTATAAAAAGAACCCATTCTGATACAGTTGTTTATCCGTGTGTTTCTACTTTACTAGATTGTCTTCGGTTTATTTGGCGCATGCGTAGATATGTTAACCTTTAGTACTTCCGGTCTGTCTAAATGTGTGCAGAGTATTTATTTTTTTATTTTGTTTTGTTAGTGCAGTGAATACTGTAATGGAATTACATCAGAATCGAGATTGTAAATAACTAAAGAGTAGAACTTACTTGTCTGAAAGCAATTCTATAATGGAAAACTTTGGTTTATTTAAAATGTAAATCAGATACACTTGTAACCTCTGCACTGGGATTATACAAATATTATAAAACAATACACGGACACATATGTTAGTGACCCAAAAGTAGATATAGTTTATCTTCACTTTATTATTTTGACTACGAGATTTGCATTTCAAGTATTTCGATCTAGTTTATTTCTTTTCACTGAGGGTATTCACCATCATTTACATTACATATATAAACAATCCCAACACATGTTTAAGGCCACTATCTATGCATTAATATATATATATATATTTTTTTTCTAGATATGTATATCTATAGTATATGTATAATGCTTTTTGTAGAATATAAACGAGCATTGTCAAATAGTGGTCAGTGTGTATTATATATACACAAATACTCACATATATACATATATATATAATTTAAATAACGCCCAACAAATAATAGATCGAGGGCATTGCCAGGGCCGCTGCGAGGAAGGTGGCCTCTCTCTACCATGCTAGAAAACTACTAACACCCGAAAGTATCCTGTACCTCTATAAGGCCACCATTCGCCCATGTATGGAGTATTGCTGTCATATTTGGGCATGTGCATCGGCTACTAGTCTCTCGCTCCTTGACAGGGTTCAAAAGAGAGTCACAAATCTGATAGGCCCTAAACTGGCATCTAAGCTTCAGCCTCTGTCCCATCGACGAGACGTTGCTTCCCTCTGTCTGTTCTACAAGTATTTTAATGGTGAATGCTCTGATTAACTGCAAGCACTTGTGCCCCCCGACGACCTCGACAGACCCGACAAGCTGCAAAATCCCACCCCACACTGTAGAGATCCCCAGATGTAAAAGATCTTTCTACTCCAGTAGTTTCTTCCCCAGAACTGCTAGACTTTGGAATTCTATTCCAGGTCACTGCTTCCCCAACTGTACTGACATGCATAAGTTCAAGTGCAACGTGAACCAACATCTTGCTGCCCAAATCCCTACATAGTACCCCAGTAGATGTTTCCCCTGATAGTAGCCCCCTACACCAAAGTGGCAATGTGCCTTGTTTGGGGTGAAAATGTAATTAAAAAAAAAGAAATAGATCCACTCAACAAAATAATCCACACCGCATTCTTCTCCGAATCCGTCTAAGAAATGAGAAAAATATTTGGTTTAATCCTCCCTCTTTAGCAGTAACGTCTTAACTAATATACCCAAGGAATTCTTTAGAATTGTAGAAACTTCATTCGAATACCTACCTAGATATAGCACTATTTTGAACAAAAAGTCTATTAAAATTTCGCATTCCACTATGCCTAATATAGTCCAAACAATAATGGCATCGAATAATAAGGAATTTAGAAATGGTCAATCTGGATATACCCCCACTTTTTGAGCTTTACTTTATCAATACTCTTTTATCGTTATCAACTACTCTTTTATACATATAGTATTCCTTAATATCACCTTTATTAAATCCTTTTTGCCAATATATAAATATATATATGCATTTCTGAATGCTCTTTATTCTGAGTGTATTTTCTTATTCGCTTATTTTTAATTTCTTCTTTTACTACCCCCCCCCCCCCCACTTCAAACAATATTCCTTTACAAGAAATAACTGGACATCTGTTATTTTACTATTTTCCCTTCCTCATCCCTTCATTCTCGCTCATCTTCCCCTCTCAAATTCCTCTTCTTTGCCCCACTTAACTCCTTTATAATTCGGAACTTACTAGCTTGATGTTAAAACCCCTTTCCCTAACCTCGACCTTATTTATGGTCTTACGTTCTGTCTTTATTTCTCCTACTATTCACCATTTTATGATTTGACCTGGTCATGGAAGCACCGTTTTGCCAATGCTATAAAATTCTATATAAATCTATTTTTTATTTATTCTTCATTTGAAGCCTATATCCTCAATTTTACTCTTACGCGCTTCTCTACACTAACATATATCTTTCATGGAATCGATTTTACACCCACTGTTAAACACAAGATTCATCTACAAGAATATGTCATTTTTTCTTGATTCCTAGAAAGTTTTTAAGAGACTCCAAAGAATAACCTTTGGAATCTCTTATTGGATCTACCTAATAGAAACCTTATACTCTAACAGGATTTCTGCAACATTTATCATTGGACATTTCTGAGTTTTTTAAACATTTTCCTATAAACTTTTACTTTCCTTCAAAATTTTTTATAACTAACGTTTTCAAAAATTGCGCTAACCAGCAAAACTAGATTTTTATCTATATATTCCATTTGTTAACGTTTTTCCCTCTGAGGAGAAAAGCCTATCTTTGAAACTCCATGGAATAGGGATTTTTTTCTCAATTTTCTCCTTATTTTGAATGAAATATTTTTAATTTTATTCTACAATAGCGTGAACTGTAATCTCTCCCTCTGCGTATGTATATATATATATATATATATATATATATATATATATATATATAATAAGACGGCAGACAAGATAATGAAATGAAGTCACAAAACTATATATAGGTAGGCATAGAATGGATCACTTATTGAATAATGGAATACAAGCAAAATTTGGGGGATAGAAGGGTCTCTTTATGCCAAGGACTTTCGAAGCCTAATGCTTCTCATCAGAAGAGTAGAGAAGATGCTAGGTAGCATGGGGAAGATGCGGCGTCTAGCGAAGTGTTCATTAGGGACGAAAAAGTTTAAGAGGAAATTATAGAATGTTGGGGGAAGTTTTATTGAATTCTTAATAAATAAAGGAGAAGCTTGTTATATATAGTATGATATATAAGATTGTATATAGTCTTTAACATAGTGTTGAGTTTAAGGGGTATATGTTTTAGGGTTAAAATTGGGGGTGTATTTTTGCTGCGTGGTAAAATTTTAACGGTTTGTGGGGTGTGCATTATCTATGAAGTGGTATTTTTGAAAGGTGCAACCAAAACGGCAAATGGCAATATAAAAACGCTTATAATTTTTCTTTTTTTTTTTTGGGGGGGGGGTAATGCAAGGTTGTAACATTTATTAGGTAATATTCGGCAATATTTAAAAGTTTCTTCTGTTATGATATAGGGGGTATGATTATAAGGGGGTGGTCGAAGGATAGGATGGCAATGTCTATGAGAGCGTTTACCTTGATGCAAAGGTTTAAGGATACATATAGTTGGTAAGGTGGAAGAGTAAGGTGACATTTACTACTTATAAAAGTGTTAGTAATACTAATAATAGTAATTATAGTGATGGGAATGATAATAATAAAAGTAAAAAAGTAAAAAATAAAAGTAAAAATAAAATTTTATTTTTATTTAATTTAATTATTATTATTATTATTATTATTATTATTATTATTCACTAAATGATCCATTCTATACCTACTAATATATAGTTTTTGACTTCATTTCATAATCTTGTCGTCTTATTGTATAAGCTCCAATAATAATTGTTGAGCTTAGCATTATCCAGATAAGCTCTTGTGCAATTGAACTCTCTTCCTCTTACGCATTACGCTATATATATATATATATATATATATATATATATATGTATGTGTGTGTGTGTGTGTGTGTATGTCACGTCATGTCATATGCTACTGGTACCATGTAACCCAGTACTACCTGCCTGATGGTCGGGTCACCGGCGACTAAACTGGCTCCTCCACCAGACTTGTTTGGTGAGGAAGGTGGCTAGTCTCCCTGAAGTATTAAAAACCAGACCTTCCAAAGGGCGAATGAACCCTTTTTCGGGGTCAACTGCCAACTAGCACCGTGTGTGTTTGTATGTATGTATGTGTCTGTTGGGGTGGATAGGGCTCCCGTAAGCCGTGATGGCAACCTTTCAAGGAGAAACAATTCTCTGATTAAAAAAAAACAAAGCGGGAGGCCAGTACCCGCATTTAGCTGGTCTGCAGTTTAACTTGTTGCTGGCTATCTTGCTCTTGCTTGTTGCTAGATCTCAACATTTTGAACCGAGAGAGAGACTTAGCTCTCGTACAAAGCTAAGACACTGTAACATCATATGTGTATAGATACTCCCCCCCAGGCATTTTTCTATTAAAATGGTAATGTGGCGATGGAAGTCATTTTTGAGCTTAAGGGAGTAGCACTCGTCTGACAAGACGTTACAATCATGATATGTGTGTGTGTGTGTGTGTGTGTGCGTTGTGAATTCCATTCTTGGACGTTTGAAGATAGAACTATTTGAAATTGTATTTTTCATTAATTTGTTAATTTGTCTTACATTAATGCTTAATCTCTTATATCGAAAATTCCTCCATCAAGATAACATCAAATATAAGTCACTTATATTAACCAATTAAACGTATACATGCGTATACATATATATATATATATATATATATATATATATATATATATATATGTATCTCGTAGTTATGTATTCAGTCGTGCGTATTTTACTCACGAAATTTTTAATATTTTAAAAATATTTTAAATATTTTTCAAAGTACGAACTGTATATTTTGTAACTATAGAAATTGACATACATATAGCAAACAAACCCGTTGATATAAACTAGTTTTAAATTATAATTTTAAAGACTGACATTATGTTCTTACAAACCTAATCTTATGTTGTGTAAATTCAGGAAAACAAACGTAGTGTTTTTCGTTGAGTTACGAGGAGCATTCGAAAATAAACACCTCTTATTTTTTATACTACCAGAATAGATCAACTGGGATAACAAATTGCATTGATATGATTGAACGTATGCATTCACGACCTAGAAGTTATATCTCTCTGTTGCAGTTATTAACGGTGTGAAAGTCTACAAAGCAAATCCTGTCATAAACGTGCGCCAGAGGTGCGTCGTTGGATTCCGTGAATTGTGATCTCTATAAGGAAAATGAAATTCTGAAGCGAGAAACGTCGCTCCTTTTAATGGTATTACTCCCATCTTTGTTGGTCTTCAACACTTTGAGTTGAGAAATATGAGGTTTTACTTTTGGAACGACACTGGTATGATTAAGCTGTTCACAGCAACATTAATCGCTCGCAAAATTTAATTGGAAATGATGGTGACTATGTAGAAAAATAAAAATACATTGTGGAATAGAAAGGTCGCTCATTTTAATGGCCCTACACCCGTTTACATAGCTCTTTAACTTTGAATGCAAAATATTTGAGGCTTTACTTTGTGAATTACCCTTGTACAAACTAATGTCTTTATTATATTATTGTTCGCTGTTGTGATCACTAATACTGTTCTATGCATGCAAATGATCGAACATGGAGCGTTTCCTTTCTGACTTATCCATTTAATGCAAACTCGAATTATTGCCGCAGGTCGGACACTGGTGGAGTCCGGATTTACACAGCGCACGCTTTCCACGTATTTCTCCAATCCTTTTGAATTCGAACAAGTGACACCAGCTGATGCAGCCTTTACATGCCATGTTGGACAATTCCTCTTAATGGATTGAATACAAGGAAACTTTGCGGGTGTCCTTGTCAGCCTTTTTCTGTCTACTACCTGTGTACTGTCCTCCCGCTAGTTTATTACAAATATTCATAGTGGCCCGCCTATGCACAGCTGAATTTGGTCGCACTAACCTCAAAGAAGAGTGAGTGCAAGCAGAAAGATTTAATTTCATATAATAAATTGTATAAAGTCGTATCAAATTACGAGCAAAAGAAAATAAAAAAAGTTTGTTGAGGATAAAAATACTCTTTACATAATAATTAGCTGAAAGACCTAAAACCCAACGTCTCCTCGATCTGTTGAGTAAACGTTATCTACAGTGAAAGAATTACAAGTGGCACAGAACCAACAGCTTGGCGAAACGTTGAGTTTTTGGGTTTCTAAATTTTCTTTTTGTTTTGTACCATCGGATTTACTTTCTCCTTTAATACCATATTATTTAGTTGTAATATGCTTTGGGGAATAAGGTGCCTGGTAGACTAGTAAACAGAGAGCAATACAAACGTGAAAAACATTAGCTTGTAAAAGCTAGTTTTTTTTTCTCTCCCTTCCTTCATTTTACTTAGTATTTCCTTTTCGTTTCTCACCTCCTCTGTCCTGAAGGTAACGAGCTTCCCTAAAATCAATTGATTGTACATTGCACATACGCTACTGCAAAATTATAAAAGAAAGCAAACCATTATTTAACAGAGAAATCAAGAGAAAGAGACATGGAGAGAGAGACGAATGACGAAAGGATTAGTTTGCTTGATACGTATTTGTTTTCAATTTCATTTCATTCTCTCTTTAAAACCAAACAAATTAACGGAAATAGAATTATATATTAAATATTATATATGTATATTACATAAACTAATTCATTCGACATTTTCAACTTACGCTCATGATATCAGTCGCTGGAAATGATAAACTGAACGAGTCAATGGAAAATATTAATTTCCTATAAACTAACGCGAATTCGAAATGCACAAGCACATAGAGAACAAAATAAAGATAAATGAATGAATATAGATTACGAACGGGAAAGAAAAGAGAAAAGGGTGAACGGACTTAGTGAAAAGGATATAATAAAAACACATTTGCAAGAGTTGAACGAATTAAAATCAAAGTGGCTCAAAATTTGGGGAAAATAATTTCCAGGAAAGATAACGGGGAGAGAGACGTGAAAGTTAGGTATGAAGTTCAACATATCAACATAGAAAAAAACTAAGAGGCATCAGCTGGCCTGACCTCAAGTATGTTGAGATTTACAGAAAAATGGAGGTTGGAGACCAGTTCATCTATAGATGTCGCGCGATTCACATCGTCAACAATGTTGTAATAACTAAAATGTAGCGTGATAATCGCCAAGAACGAAACAATCCCCACACCCCACCCGAATTCTCTGTTCGTTGTGTCCACTATTTATCCTAATTATAATTGTTTGACAAATTAGTGAAGAGAATACTAGTTTTACTCATACATTGTTATTTCTCTCTCGTAAACAAAGTAGTTAAAAACACGTTAAAATAATTTAAGATATCAAACATTACACCAGAAGTAAGTCAAAATGTTGTATTATGTATTCCCCATTCTTTGCATCAGATGTCTATATGAATACGCTAGTATTCCATTCAGAATGCCTCTCTATAACATTCGTCATAAAGTCTGGCATCATAATACTATTAAATATATTCGAACATAAAATAGATTGTGGTATAAGAGATAAGACTACTCTTTTCTGAGTCCGTTTTGTTAGGAGTAAAGTGTAATATCTTCCCAAATACAACACTTTATATTTTTGTCTTTAAACATCAAAGTAGTAGTCATTATATTCTTATAACGTTTTCATCACATAAATTCATCAAATCAATGTTCTTTTTATCATCCTTGTATGCCGTCGTCACTCCTCTTTGTCGTAACTATTTCATTATTTTGATTACATAGGTGGCCGTCGATCGTGTCATCAGTTTGACTAGTCAAATACACTCTTTTCCATGTAGAAAGGAATAAGGAGACGCTCACTGAGGGTATCTAATGTTTGGTTTATAAATACAATTGACTCACATGGATAGAGAAAATAAGGTTTATTTATCTAATTAATTAATTAATCGATTTACTTAACAAAAATAGGTGACATGCAAGCAGAAATCATCCTATTAAGATTTCGCACTTAGCGAGTATCTAAGTTTTCTTTCTACATTATTATCCAACTGCTTCATATAACGGTGCATTATCCCATGTCTTTTTGTAGCTGCTATCGACAAACAACTTTTCAAACTATTGTTTCTTTCCCAACGATTCCTCAGTCTTTTGACTCGCATTGTCTACTTTACCTTACCTGTTGGTTTGTGTTTAAACATTACATGTCATTTGATCCACCCCTGTTTTGCATTCAGAGCGCCTATATCAAACTTTATACTAGCTAACCCACTAGGTATTGACTTAAGGTTCCTAGTATGTAACATACTGGGACAGTTCTAATTTTGTACCAATCGGGAATATAAAATTCTAAGGAAGATGGATTCATCTCATGAAAAACTAACCTTGTATCTAACTCTGTCTTAACTAAAATGGGGTAAGTAAATAAAAACTTAATATTGTATCGCAATCATGAATATTAGTTCATGTCCTCTGAATATTTCTACAAAAATGAAAAGAAAGCGAAACTTCTTCAAAAGCAACGTTTCATTACATTTATTTTATTATCGTCAATGTTTTCCCTTTTCTGAGCAACTTTCGCGACGAAATATGAAACTATATTAGTTTGACGTAAACATAAATGCAAAAAGAATCAAACCAATCGTTTTGACGAAACGTGAGGAGCCTCACATATAAATGATTAACATCATTTTTTTTCTTTCACACATATATACGTGATTAATGCCGGTCTATATTCTATACTGAGAGAGCCAAAAATAAACGAAACCTTGAAATACTCAAAACATAAAAGAGATACTTCGACAATACACATATTTCGCCTGCGTGTTAAGCCATTTAAATACGATGGAGTTTCTTATGGAAAGTACGCAGATGCAGTTAAAAATAAATGCACTCGTTTTTTTTTAAATTTTTTTATGGTAAATATTATTCCATGATTTTCTCTATGATTAACGGATTGCTTTCAATGTATTATCAAGGCCTTCTACTCTACGGCGATCATATGCCACTGTTTTGTTGTGGTAACTAGGCAATATTTATTACATCTAAAATCGCCATGATAACACACACATTATATATATATATATATATATATATCATATATATATATATATATATATATATATATATATTATATATATATACACTAGAATAACCATTCCAAACTGAGTAAAAATAATACTTTGATCCAAACATTTATGCAGAAAAGGTGTGTCCTTTAAACGATTAAAATCATGATATAATAATACTAAACTTCATATCTAGAAACTTATTCCAATCTTTATTTAAAACCTATGAAACAATTCTGACTATAGAAACTGTCTAAAACTAGAGACTAAAGGTTAAGGACCCTTCTAGAAATTGAATTTCCCAGAATTTGGATTAGTTAGTGACTAATTGTTATGGATCAAATTCAATACAAATCTAAAATGTTTGAATTTTTAAATGGGGGATGTTGCTCTGATTGCACACTCTAAATCCGTTTAAATACTTAAAAATACGAAATTTAAAGAATATTTAAATTGATGCTTAATACATACTATTGCATATCATAAATGTAGAAGGTAACTTCATTTTGTACGAAGGGTAACACCATATCTTTGCTGCGTTTTGCACAATAATATACGCTCTATGGCCTAACAACCCCATCATGTTTACCAAAAGTAATAAGGATATATTCATTAGTTTAAGAGTTAATCCTATACGAATAAATAATGCACTTAAATTTTAAAAAGAACAATGTAATGCTCTTTTTGGAAACATTATGTTAATAAAAAGGGAGATAACTAAAGGTCAAAAGAGTAACGACCCATGAGGCATCCGGGTTCTGGATTACCCTGGATTTTACCATTAGCTCGAACCACGTGCTCTCTCTCTCTCTCTCTCTCTCTCTTTGTAATCAATATTCATCTCAAAATACCCACCCTGGTAACAGTCTAGACACCGCCAAACCTGTGGGGGTCGGTAAGTACTTTTTGACTTATTATTTAAAAATCTTTTTAAAAATCTACCAAAAATCAGGTAATTATCCAATCAATACGAAATTTTCAGCGATTATTAAGAGAAGAATGAACTTTATAACAGTGTACTTATTTTTCATAAACGATATTTAAATATATATATATTTTTTGCCTACCCCCCCTGTTTTGAGTGGGTTCCAAATACGCTTAAAATAATCATCTGAAACTGAACAAAACATATTGTGTTGTAAGGGACAGGATTATAGATTAAAAAAAAAAGCTTGTTTGCATACCGTATTCTGACGTCTGAATATCAGAAATTCGATTGTGTTTAATTATCCCGCTTTTGAGTTTTGAAGTGTAAAATTCGGTGAATATGTATAGTAAAATAATTAATTTAAGTTAAGCAAAACAAACAATTTTTTTTAAAATATTTATACGAAAAAAGACATTTTAAAATCTTTGATAACTAAATTAACAATTTTTTTAGCGAACCGAATAATGCATGACCATTATTAAATAGGGCATGCTTTGTAGAGTCGATACAAAAAAATCGATAAATATTGTACCCTTTGTGTTTAAAATATTATCATTTTTTCGATCCCGTTTGAAAACGTTTGCCGCCTTTCCCCTACGGTGGACCAAACGCGCTGAAATGATTTTTTAATCTGCTTTAAATTGCCCACCCCATTTTGGGGAGCTTGGCCCCCACACACATACACATTAAAAACCAAACTCATACAAATGGTCACTCAACTGGCACTGGCCAGTCTCAGCATTAATAATACATTGAAATTTTCGTCACTGAAAAATAAGTTTTTTTGGTTTGTTTAGTCTTCCGTAGTTTGCTTTTTATCAAGTATAAATGTAAACATTGCAATCAAATCGACGCGAAGTAACTGGTTGCCTACATGAATAAATGGAATTATTTGAAATCCAGGTACTTATATAATATTTTTGCATATTCTCATAGAAAATCACCCTAAATCTTAGTTAGATAAGAAATAAACAAATTAATTCTTTCAAAAACTTTTAAACTGTTTATATACGTTTTTTGTGACAAAACAAAAAATGCCAATTGTTAACTTTTGGGGGAAATTTAACATTTAAAATTTAATTAAAATTAGAAAAAGTTTTACATTATTCTGCTTTCTATATGATATAATTCAGGGTTTATCTTTCTGGAAAAAAAAAGTTACTCAGAAATAATGGATTTTAATAAATGTAATTTCGTTTTAAAAACAACAACAACTTGATTTTTCGGCCATTTTTGGCGGTGTCTATGATAATCGCTATTTAGCCAATATCGATTCCCTTTATAGATAAAAGGGTCTTCCAATTGGCCACATTTATTTGTTGCATATTTTTTTTCATCTCTTATTAGTTCTGTTAGTTACACTAGAAATGTTCGATTTTCATTATTCGTTTTTGGGGATCTAATTTTAAATGTAGATATAATTTCCTTTTTAATTCGGAAAACGATTTTGATAAACACATCGGGACTACATTTGGCTACATTTTATACTTGTGTCCAAAAAAGTACCATAAATATGAATTATTTCAGAAGCCGACGACAGACCCCGACAGTGTCCAAAACAGCTTTTTTTGAAGAGCTTTTTTAAGAGCTTTTTTTTTGAAGAGCTTTTAAAAAAAGTGTGATCTGCTTGAAACGTTTAACGAATATGTGCGAAAAAGATTTACTAAGTCATGTTTACGGTACTGTAATTATAAAAGATATGAATTAGACTCTGAGAATCAATGTTAAATCTGGGAGTGGAATTTATGACGCATTTCCTGGCCTTTTGTTTTAGGTTGAAAATGAACAAATGCTAATAAATAAATAATTTTGTGTTTGTTTAATATTTGTATTATCAAGAAAATAAATTAAAGTTACTCGTATACTTTTGGAATCGGAAATGAGGTTAAAATTTTCCCGATTCCGATACACCAAAAAGTTCCAATTTTTCGATTACCATGGATCAATATGAATTAATACCAATATGTAAAAATGGCAGGAGTAAAAATAGCTAAAGTGAATGATGGCACTTTAACAAGAAAAAATCAGGACGGTTCGATAAATGCGAATTATGCACTCAATCCTCTAGTTTTAAATAATGGTAAGTTTCTTAGCTTGAGTTTGGAAAAATCGGTTTGGTTAGCTTCAAATTCTATAAAAGCCCTGAAAAGAAAAATTATAACATTTTATTTAATAATTATTTTATAATGAATATTTACTTATAATAATCTGAAAAATACCGAAATGACTGCCATATTTACCTCAATTTATTTTATTAGGCCTTCAAAATGAAAACTTAATTTTATTATTTAATGACCTACGGAAACTGATTTAAAATTTTCTTGCACCAAAAATATTTGTAATTCAAAAATTGTATACTACAAAAGTTGGCAAAGTTGATTTACAAATTACAAGTTTCGAGCGTTACAGAAGAACAAGAAAAAAGCGACCAACACGATAGGGTCATATTTTTGGAGTCTCGATAATGACGTAAAAATAAAAATAAAACAAATTACTGACAGACCCAATAAATGTTTATAAATGTTTTTATAGTAACGCATTTATTGATTGGGTGTCGTCCAGTATTTTTTTAAGCTATTATCGAGCCTCTGAGTTAAAGATGGTGGTCTAAATAATCTGCAGAAACTGAAGAGGGCGTTCTTTGTTAACTATTCAGTACTTTCACCTTACAATTTAATAAATAACCTTGAGAAATTGAAACTTTCGCCGGTATTTATATTACTGATGAAGTTTAATATCAGAGACTGGATCTAATCAAACACCGTTTGCTGATAATTTTGAATCGGGTACTCCTCTGGGTTGCCAATATTTATTAAATTATCGGTGCTAATGTTTTTTTATATTTTATCTCAATTCGCTATTATAACTTTTTGTTGTGAAAGAAAATTAGTTACTATTAGAGCTCTGAATACTTATGTAAAATAATACGGAATATGCTTAAATAATTACGTTGTTATTTCAAAAATAATTCTTTATTGAGGAAGATTGAATTACATAGATTTGAGTTCAATATTGATGAGGGGACTTTTTGCACTTGGTAAAAATTACAAGTTTTCTGGGCAGAAAAAACAACAAAAAAGAACAAACAAGACGAATGAATATCAGTCATGCGCGGTGGTGACTCCGGGTTTGGCTAGGGTTATAAATTATGATGAAAGAAAGGGAGTGGGTATTCAAGCAATTAAGTGCTATATTCTTTATTTTTACCTTCAAAAAGATTTTTCACACTGACTCGCTAAAAAAATTGCTCAAATGAGCAGAACACATTATTAACCTTGATTAGGCCATATTTTAAAACAAGAAAGCCTATCCTTGACCCCAAACAGTGTAAATGCCCATGAAAAATATTTAATTTTTTGTGAAGAGGGGCGGGGGATTAGTCCTATTTTAAACAAGAGAAATGGGAGCTTTACAATCGTAAGTTCGTTGTCAAAGTGCCATTGTTACCTATTTATTTACTTTTGCAATGTCTACCTAAATTCATATATATATATATATATATATATATATATATATATATATATATATGTGTGTGTGTGTGTGTGTGTGTGTGTGTGTGTGTGTGTGTAATCACCGGGGATCAATCGTAAGTCATACGGCTGCCACATAAACTTGTCTGGAAATAGAACGACCTCAAAGTTGTTACGTCTTGTGATCTAGCCCGATGCAAAGCAATCACCAAAGCGTATCCACCAGGGGAAACTATTCTATAGCAGATTTTGTGTACATACTCACATACGCATGTATATACATATATAGGTGTGTGTGTGTGTGTGTGTGTGTGTGTGTGTGTGTTTCTCCGTTAGCCATTTCAGATCAGGTAACAAAAGCGAAAGTAGAGTCTCATAAATGTTGTCGGGATAAAGCCATTATCTGACCAAATTTAATGTACACGAACAAAGACAGCCATTTTGAAAGGATACCAATTGACTGCCGAAAAATCGCCTCACTCGATACACTTCACCCATCTTCAACCTTAGCGTCTGCGGATCTATTTCGGTGAAAAATCATAAATTGCTTAGCCTACTCAAACAAGGCAAAGCATTCAAAATTTGAATGTAGAGGATTGTTAACTCTCTCCACCATTCGACTATTAAACTTGACTAGCCAAATCATTCGTCCCCATCAGATAAAAACTAGAATCCACAAAATATATTCCTTTAAATATATACTTTTACCAAATTAATATTAATCTCTACTATTAATTACGTTTAACAAATTATTAAAACCTACTATTAATTACGTTTAACAAATTAATATTAATCTCTACTCGTGGTATAATCTATATAATATGCTAACGCAATATTGTGTTCGTATGATATTATCTTCCAACACTTTTAAAAACATGGAATCACTAAATCACAGATTAAAAAACAAAAAGTAATTTTATATATATTTTTTTATTTCTCAATTGTGTCGACTGTAAAATGCAATACACTTTCCTAGATTCAAGTTAAGATATACACTAATATCAAGAGGTTTTTCCTCGCGCCAGAAGTCCATTCCAGCGTTAAGTCGATTTATCGAAATAAGGAATTAAAAATAAAATGGGAATTTTTGCGGTGTCGAAATCGAAAAAAAATTCGATATTAAAAATGATTCTTTCACATTTTTACTTTAATTTCCATTGATTGTTCCAATGATGAAAAAAATAAATATTTGATTGTAAACTACTAAATGAAACTAAAATTAAAAAAAAATATAATAACAAATTTATGTAAAAATAGCATCAGAACAATAGCTTGATAAAAATGGAACAAATCGGTAAATAAGACAATTGCACACGTGAAATATATTGATGAAAACCTCAGAGTATCAAAATCTTGGATACAAAACATACTTAGACAACAATTATACCTGATATTCATAAACGACTTCCCTGATAATATTGTCTCCGAGATGGGTATATTTGCTCTATAACATCACGAGGAAAGAACGGTTGTACCTAAATCTAAGACAATAGCAGAATCGTTAGAAACTGACATCCATACCGTAGTAGAATGAAGCCGCAAATGGATAGTAACATTTAACGCTAGTAAGACTAAGCTGCACAATTACAATACGCCTCTCCAACCACCGATATCCATAACAAATGACACCATAGCTAAGAATTTTTCGTTCAAACTCCTTGGCATAAAATTTGCGGGCAATATGAACTGAAACAAATACATTGAGAACATTGCGAAGGCTGCTGTAAAGAAGATGGGTTCCCTCTATCAAGCTAGAAGACTACTCACGCCTGAGAGTATCTTGTACCTCTATAAGGCCACTATCCGTTTATGCATAGAATATTGTTGCCATATTTGGGCTGGTTCAGCTATCACTAGTTTCTACATCTTAGATAGGGTGCAAAAAAGAGTTTTCACTCTAATAGGTTTCACTTTGTCAATCTAATAGGTTTCACTTTGTCAACTTAGTTCCATCGCCTAAATGTTGCATCTCTGTGCCTGTTTTACAAATATTTTAATGAAATGTGCTCTGATGAACTCATTGCACGTGCTCCCGTTGACGAAAAAAAACTTGCTCAGCAACAAAATCTCACCCCTTTACTAAATGCCAGAAAGCTTTCTCCTATAATAATTCCTTTCCTTAAACAGCTAGCCTTCAGAATTCCCTTCCTACTACCTGCTTTCCTGACTGTGCTGGTATGCAGAAGTTTAAATGTAAATCAACATCTTGGTAATCTTTCCTAGGCATGATCTCAAATGGTAACTCCTTACGTTCAAGTGGCGATATGCCTTGTAAGGGGCGAACGTGATTACAAAATAGATACATAAAAGGAAACGACTAAGGATTTTGTCAAATTACAAAGGAAATTATATCGACATTTTACATCATTTGAAATGATGACTCCTAACCAAATGATAGTTTGCTTTTTGAGATTAGCTGATTTGAGGATAGAAAACCGAATTATATTGAAATCGAGAATGTCAAAAAGAATCGATAATTCTATCTATATATGTCAAACCCGCAGAAGGGCGCTTAGGTTGGCTACCACAATTAGATGCATGCTATAATAACGTTAACTTGAGTTTTTACATAACAAAATGTTTAAACAAAGATAGTACAATTACACTGGTAGTTTACGCCGGTCGTTCATAGAATTAAAATATTTTAAGCATTGCAGCAATATAAAACAGATCATGAATGCAAATATGCAATTTCACCAGACCACATTAGTCTATTATTATTATTATTATTATTATTATTATTATTATTATTATTATTATTAATAATAATAATAATAATAATTATAACAACAAAAATAATATAACAATAACAAAAATACTAACAAAAATATTATAATAACAATAACAACAATAACAATAAAAATAATGATAATAACAATAACAAAAACAACTACAACAGCAATAGTAATATTAACATTAAAAATGATAACAATAATATGATAACAATTAGAATAACAACAATAACAAAAAAATTACAATAACAACCACAAAAACAATGATGCTGATGATGATAATGATGATGATGATGATGATGTGGACATAGAGAGGTTCAAACGGCTCCTGAAATCTCGACTGAATGATAGAAACTTGTTAACAATCATCAATGCATACGTGATTTCTGTCATTTGGTACAGTGCAGCTTTTGTAGAATGAACACACGACGAAATGAAAAAGCTGGATATAGACACACAGAAATTGTTAGAGCACGCCATCGGAATTCTAATGTGCTCAGGCTGTACATCACAAGGAAGGAAGGAGAAAGAGGGCTGATTGGGATAGAGGAATGTGTTTGAGGAGAGCTGAGAAGTTTGCACCACTACCTGGCTACTAGTCATGAAGTCTTACTTGCAGCAATGGCGAAAAACGAAGATCTAGATAAAGCATCAATGGAAAATAAGCAGACATACAAGGAAAGAACTGAAGCAGAAAAGTTGATTCAATCGATAAAAAAATTTTATGGTCAGTTTGAACAAGATAGGAGCACCAAATTATTTCAAAGTTTAATTTCATTTGACAGTATTTTTGTCAATTTAAATACTTTCATTGTTGTCAATAAGTCAAATACAACTAAATACGGATTACAGATTAAAGAAAACCTTGCAAATTTGAACTGGGGATTAAATATTCGTGTTTACGTAGTAAAATACTTGGCTAGTTAGTATATATTCTATCATTATATTCAAGCTAGGTTTGCAACTTAGAATTTATGGGTTTCCCTGTAAAACGTTCATACCAAAACCCTGCATACATACACTGTAAATAATGCTCCCCTTTTCTCTGTCCGCCTACTCACAAAATATAACTTTCAATTGTTTCAAATTTATGGAATATATCAGGGCGCAGCTGCTTTGAACCAGACAAAAAATGATGGTTTACATGTCATGTTACAAATGCACTTCGAGCCGTCCTCTTTAGTGATAAAATTCCGTCCATCTAATAAATCATGCTCTAAGTACTCATTAAGTTTGGAATATAATAACACCTGAATATAAAAATTAGATTAAAAAATCATATTCATTTTCCTTTAATTGTAATTTAATTGGAATTGCAAATTTACTGTTTTTCTGTAAAAAAATTGATAAGTTACTGTTTTTCAGTAAAAAAATGATAATTTACTCTTTTTCAGTAAAAATATTGATAAGTTACTCTTTTTCAGTAAAAAAAAATGATAATTTACTCTTTTTCAGTAAAAAATATTGATAACTTACTGTTTTTCAGTAAAAAAATTGATAATTTACTCTTTTTCAGTAAAAAATGATAATTTACTCTTTTTCAGTAAAAATATTGATAATTTATGCTTTTTCAGTAAAATATTAATAATTTACTCTTTTTTCAGTAAAAAAAATTGATAAGTTACTCTTTTTCAGTAAAAAAATGATAATTTACTCTTTTTCAGTAAAAATATTGATAATTTATGCTTTTTCAGTAAGAAAACTGAGCATTTACGATTTTTCAGTAAAAAAATTGAGCATTTACGATTTTTCAGTAAAAAAAATTGATAACTTACTCTTTTTCAGTAAAAAAAAATTGATAATTTACTCTATTTCAGTACGGAAATGTGAATTTTAATTATAGAAAAGCACGATAATATAAATAATTAATATTTTTGTATTCCAATACTTTAATCATCTGTCAATTAAATGGATTGATTAGTCGGGGCCTCACCGTTGTGCATCGCACGGGGAGGGAGCTTTACATGCCTCCATCCAGTGACTTCGTGAACAATACAGCGTCGAGTACATTGCATTGTAAATCACCAGATAATATTATGAAATTAATTTTATAAAATGGCTTTAATTCAAGTTTAAATGCAAAAATAAAGATCATGCTACCATTATGCTCTAAACAGAAACATTCATTTCCGACGCCCCCGATCTTACCAAAGAATCTGTTTTTTTTTTATTATATGACATAATTTCTACATAATTTCTTGAATTAAAGTTAAACATATAAAAATAAAGTATTATAGTCCAGTTGTGCTCTAAAAAGAAACGTTCGTTTTAAAATGCGCTCTCGTTTTTAAAAGAATCTGCAGTTGACTTTATAGGTTGGGTCTTTTTGCTTGTACGGTGATAAAATTCATTGATTCACTTGCAATGTTAGGTTGTATAAAAGTGTTGATTTAGGTCAAAATTCGACTTTCTTTAATTTGAATGTCGATTTTTGATCCACATCGGAGCATCACGATAAAAAAAGACCTACATAGGACCACTCCTAGAAACATCAAGTGCAAACTTGTAAAATTTAAAAAAATCGCTCCAGTCGTATTGAAGTTCGTATGGAACAAATTCGCGCACACTAGCACAGACAAAGTTATTTCTATATAGTAGTAAAATATTATACTTATTAATATATATATTATATATATATTATATATATATATATATATATATATATTATACTAGCTATACCTGGCCAATAACGCGTTGCTGTTACTGAGCACGGCTACCGAGAGAGTAGGCCAGTGAACATGAAAGTGTGACGTCATTACTATTTCAATTTAACAATTTATATAAATTTCTATTGTTGCAATATTTTAATTATAAATTTATATTTTTTACAAGAATATTTTGTTTTTAATTTTCCCGATTTTAATAAGTTTTTCTCTGACTTTTCTAAGTTTAATCTTAACCATATTGTTTTTTATGCTCGCATATTTCTATGTAATGTATGATTTTTATAGGCTTTGATTTGAAATATTTTATTGTGTTCAATATCATACGCATTGTCAAGAAAATATTACTAACTTCCTTAATTGACTAAATAAAAAATCAAATTAAAGACGTAATTAAGTAAATAAACAGAAAGGATCAGAAAAGAGAAAAAGAGAAATAACAGGCGACGTAGTAAACAAAATATAATCATCCTGATCTTAAATGGAATACGTAACTCAAATCTGTTGCCAAGGCCACTGGAAAAATGGTCGGATCCTTCTATTGATCCAGTAGATATCTCACTGCTGATGCAATTCTCTATCTATATAAGAGCCAGATACGTCCAAGGATGGAATATTGTTGCCACATATGGGCAGGAGCTGCTAGAAAAGACTTGTCCTACATTGATAGGGTTCAAAATAGACTTCGTGGCCTGGTGGGAGATGTCCTTTTCTCTTCGCTGCAACCTCTATCTCACAGAAGAGATGTTACGAGTTTGTCTGTGCTTTATCGTTATTTTCCTGGAAAGTGTTCGACTGAGCTTCAATCTATGGTCCCCCTCGCCAAACTTTCACAAGAAACACTCGACTAGCTGAAAACATTATCAATAATTTTCCACACTGTGCCTAAACCTAAACAAAGATTCCATGATCAAAGCTTCTTTCTTAGACCTGCACGCCTGTGGAATTGTCTTCCGTTTTCCTGCTTTCCAGCTGTGTATAATATGGTTGTCTTCAAGTCCAACGTGAACAAGTTTCTGATGAGCCGTTCCACTTAAGTTAACAAATTTACCGAACTTCCATTACTATCGATTACAATATTGTCCTTTTGACTACTGTACACTCTTTAACCCTTATCGTTGAGTGGCCTATCGGCCTTGATAAGTGGTGACGCCTATGTAAAAAAAATCCCTGACACGGCAAAAAAGAGAGAAATAGAATTAACCGGCAACGTCGTAAGCAAAATATTACCAGCCGTAGCATAACGGAGAGCATTACTTTTGTTAACTCTCACCAAAGCCAAATAATATTGCATGCGAGCGTCATTCCCACTATGATTTATGTAGGTGTCGACGACAAAAAAGTTGCTATGGAAAGCAACAGCCAATCAGAAGAAATTATTTCTTAAACGTCAATGTTAAAAAGTTGTTATGGGAACCGACAGCCAATCAGAAAAAAACCGTCTCTCGCGTTCCTTACTTATTCTGAAGATTTTTTAACACCAGTAATTTTATTATCATTTTTGTTTTAATGAACGAAAATTGAAAATTGTTATTTCAAAATATAGCTAAGAATCTGATCCATAAACTGGAAAAATTGTTTGAAATTTAGTCGCAACATGAGTGAATGGGGAAGATTTAAAGCAGTTCTAAATTAGTAAAATGTTTGAATGATATATATTATACATGTATACTATATATCTGCATATTATATATATATATATATATATATATATATTATGCATAAGATATTTAATTATCGATCGATCAATCTCCTTTACTATTATATAAAACGATTTTTATTCGTGTGAGTTCGTTCAATATAGCATTCAAAATGGCTTGGCCGATATTTTTGAAATTTCACTCCAACGTAATTTATCGGTCCAGGTTTAGTAAATGAATACCTTCCATGAATCCAGTGGCGTACCATCAGTTTTTGCCGCTTAAAAATTTGCTCCGCCCCCGCTGGTATAGAATTACGTGTTTTACCCCCTTCACCTGCTGGCATATAATTAACTGTTTTGCCCCCTCCCCGCTGGCATATAATTACATGTCCCCCCCCCGATGGCATATGATTACCTGTTTTGCCCCTTCCCGCTGGCATAAGATTACCTGTTTTTGGTCCCCACACCTAGTGCTGGCATATGGCAACCTGTTAAAACACTAAAAATTCCCAAAAGTCGTCAAAATATTTATTTCCATTTAAAGGGTTAATGATAATTTTGCTTAACAAAAGCATAAAAAGTACGTTACACAATTCTCTTCAGATTAATGTTCACACAATTCCCCTTTTTTAATTTTAATTTAACAATTTCTTTTCAATAATTTGAATAATAATTATATAAAAATTATTCTGAAAGGAGTTATGTAAACGTTAATATGAAACAAAAGAAACAATTTTTTTTTCAAATTATTAAAAATGTTAAAGTAAATTAATTGGCTACACAAACAAATATAATAAATCTAAATGATAATATTTGGACACCTGAAAATGTTATAAAATGAAAAAAAAAATCATTTTTATTTACTTTTTCTTGTTGTTGTTAAAGTACGAATTTTCGCAAAAATACACGGCTGTATCAAAGACAGGATAGTCCAATGTAGTTTTCTTTTCTTTTCCTTCATAATGTTATTATTAAGAAGTCGACCCTCTTGAAGAGAAAAAAAAACGTCTTGTATCAGCGCTTTTTAAATCCTTGTGTGTAATCGCTTGTTTTAAGCGCAGAATTTAAGAAATGGAAAATCATGCATTTTACAAGACATTTTGTTATAAATTTAAATCAAAATATTTGAAATTTTAATTTATAAATTTAAATGAGAATATTTGAAAATATGAAAACGTTAAGAAATGATAAAATCGTTTTATTTACTTTTTTATTGGTGTTATTTCCACATTTTCTCAAAAATGATAGCTGTATCAAGGAGAGAATAGTCCAATGTAGTTTTCTTTTCTATTTCTTCATAATATTATTATTAAGAGGTCGAGCCCCCCGAAGAGAAAAAAACGTTTTGTATCCGTGCTTTTTGAAATCCGTGTGTGTAATCGCTCGGTTTAAGCGCGAAATATAAGAATTTTTTTGTTAATAATGTTTAAATCCTTTATAATTTATTTTAATTTTATTTAATGAATGTATTTATGAAGTTAAAATAAGGCCCAAAATATTTTTTTTGGGGGGGAGAACTATCGCAAGGTACCAGGTTTGTTGAAAATTTACAAACGTAATTTTTATGCTTTTGTTAAGCAAAAGCATCATTAACCGTTTCAAAATTCACTCTATCGACGTTCCCTCTCTATGGAGCGGATTGCCAAGTCTGTAAGCCTGGTCTTGCTTATTTTTGATCGAAAGTAGTTTTTCCTGAGTGGCAACGCTGATAGCTCGGGCAAGGAAAATGCGCAGCAAGATCATAAGATTAGAGACGGAATCCCCAAGGTGGTATCTCTACATAGATTTAAAAGTTCAAGAGGTCCATTGATTTTGTCTTTTCCTGAAGCTTTCACAAAATACTGTAATCTCTTCCTTTCGGCAAGGAATTTATCTTTTTCTATACCTTCGTCAACACCACCAAGCTGACAAGCATAATTATCATCAAGCAGATTTGACGGTGTAAGAAAGCAAGATTGTGAATTTGTTGAAATCTGCAAGATATTTCATCAGTCTACCTGTCTATGACAAACAGCATTTCCTGTCTACACTCATTATCACACTCACGTGCTGCATTAGTCAATCGTTCACTGCCTATTCGTTTCTTTTTCCGGATACGATGCTCCTTGCTTATCCCCATTTCAGAGCACTCTTTTCACTCGTCTATTTCAGTGCCCACCATCTTTTCTCTCTTCTGAAGAAGACAATTTCAACGCCGCCAGCCTGACAGAACTCTGTTGTAGATGTAGCCCCTTTTCTTGAAGATACTTCTGGTCATCATTGATTTCTGAGAGAATATTTTTCCAAAAACTCAGAAATAAAAGAAATGGAAGCGACAATACCGAGTTGCGAATGTAGTATGCATCTGATCTTGTGGTTGCGGTTTATCCTTCTATGAGCTGTTCCAGGGTAATAACGACTTCCAATAATTTTTTACCATAACTTTTGCAGCATCTGCTCGACTACTTCATCAAGTTTCCATAGTCTGCTTGATACTTAACCCGGTAAACTATATCAAGATGTCCCAGCGATGTGTATATGCAGAAAAGAACGAGAATAATCGGTGCAGTATGCCAAAAAATGTAACTGCGTGATCTGCTACAGAAGCAGCATGTACGCAAGCCAGATTTAATGAATTGTTAGTGCATGGCACAAATAAAGCTTTTGGTTTGATTTCGGTGATTCTTTTCTGCACAACCGATCAGTGGCGTGCCATAATAGCAGTATTGCCAGATGCCTGGCCAATACAGTCACCAATCTGAATCCCATCGTTCTCCAGTTCTCTCAAAATCAGTTAAGAAATGTCCTCCGCGCTTTTACCTTTTGCCCTGATGGAGTGGAGAAACGACTCCTCTACTGTCACTTTATTTTCGTCAATTTTTACATAGCGCAACACTTCACTCATCTGGTCCTTGTGAGATACATCAGGAGTGCTATCAAAAATTAGGCAAAAATATTTTCGTTCTTTGATCTGATCGACGATTTTATTTCTTACCTGCTTTGCCAAAATGCTCACAAATTCATTTTGAATTTCTGGTGACAGATAAGAAGGAGCGATATTTAGAGAGCATTATTTTTCGAAAGGAAAACCCAAAATTATTTCCTTATACACTGAACTGACTTCTCTAAAACGAAGAGAAGCTGAGACTATTACTGATTATATTATAAGAGCCGAAATGACTGCAAATTCTTTTAAAATGTCTGGTGAAGTTATAAGTGACAGTCTGTTAATTTCCATGGTCCTTAAGGGAATACCGAGTGATTTCAACCAGAAAGAAAAACCGATGACTTTTAGCCAATTTAAGGTAGCACCCAGAAGTTATGAAAGAAACTGAAAAATGATCACAGAAAAAAAAACGAATCCACAAATATCATGAAATTTAAAAATACACACATAAAAACACCAAAATAAAATTATACCATGCCAGGAATAAAAACCGCAACTTTGCCAAAACCCAATTTTTCTCCTAAGAAAAGTAGAAAAATTATTTGCTATAATTGTGGACGACCTAATCACAAGAGTTTCCAGGACTCAAAATTGCGACTCCATTAAAAATGTGGAGAGCTCTGTTAGCGAACATAAATTTTTATTTTCGTGTAAGTTTAATGCTTCAACAAACAATAATCATTTTCTTGTCGATTGTAGGGCCACGGCACATGTGATTACAAAGTAATCTGATTTTATCAATTTTGATCCCAAATTTATGCCACAAAATCATTTTGTAGAACTAGCTGACGGGAGTCGAGTAGATGATATCATTTTGAAAAGAGGCGATGCTAAAATCTCGCTAAAAATAATAAAGGTGAACTGATTTCTGTATTCTAGGAAACGCTCTTCTAATCCCAAAATTTAAACAAAATATATTTTCTGTACAAGCTGCCACAAAACAAGGTGCAAATATAAACTTTAGCCTCAATAAATCAAAACGGGTATACCCAAATGGAACTGTATTCGACATTAAAGAAAATGGAAGACTATATTATTAAAATAGCGTAGTCCCATCGAAAGCCACCTGCCATGATCTACAGACATGGCATAAAATTCTTGGACATTGCAATATTCCTGATATCAAAAAGTTGCCGACTGTAGTTGATGGAATGAAAATACAAACATAAAAAATTTTCAACTGCGACCTCTGTAAGCAAGGGAAAATGACAAACTATCAAAGCAAGATACCAGACAAGAAGGCCATAAGAATCCTATCAATGGTGCATTGTGACTTGAACAGTACCGTGGAATCGATTGTCAGAGAACATTATAGGTATGTGTTGAATTTTGTAGATGACCATTCAGGTTTAATAATGGTTTACGTTTTAAAGAACAAATCTGATACCTTGCTAGCAACTAAAAAATATTTAGCCGACATGGCTCCCTCCGGTGAAGTAAAGTGTATTCGCTCTGACAACGGTACGGAAATAACCAATAAAGACTTTGAACTTTTACTAATTAACCATCATATCAAGCATGACAAATCAGCCCCTAGATCGCCACACCAAAACGGGATTGCTGAAATAGCGTGGCAGACACTTTTTGAAATGGCAACATGCCTACCCATTGAATCAAAACTCCCCCCCCCCCAACTTCTGGACGTACGCACTTATGGCGGCAGCATATATACGCAACAGGTGTTTTGACAAAACCCTATCTAAAATTCCATATGAATCTTTCTGTGGTAAAAAAAAAACAAATTTAAGCAGAATGCATATATTTGTTCAACTTGCTTCGCATATGTAGACAAAAAGAGTAAATTGAATATTAAAGCCGACAGAGCTATATTTCTTGGATACGAAAAAAACAGTCCAGCAAATTTGGTACTTTTCCAGAGAAAAATAAAGTAAAAAGAATCCGATTTGTAAAATGCTCAGACACGTTTAATTTTACAGACGAAAACCCGTCATATAAAGAAGATGAAATTATATTTCCTCAAATAATTAAGACAAACAAAGACAATAAAAATGACGGAGACAAAAGTATCCATGATGATGATGATGATGATGATAAAGTCTAAAGATATCCCAAAAGAAATAGAAGGTGACCCGATTTTTTGTGGTCGGCAATATAAAAGATTATCAAATGGACTATTGATATTCAATGGAAAATGCGCCAAAAACCTTTAACGAAGCAATTAATTCAGAACATTGTGATGAATGGAAAATTGCCAAGTAAACAGAAATAGATGCCTTCACCGAAAATGCTACTTATACGGTAGTTCCTCTCCCAAAAGATAAACATGTTATTTCTACAAGATGGGTCTTTACAAAAAAGACTATAGCATCAGGCGTAGAAGAGTACAAAGCTAGATTTGTTGCTAAAAGTTACTCTCAGATTTACGGTATAGAATATTTTTCTACGTTTTCACCGACCACAAACCTAACGATAATCAGAATTTTACTGCAAATCGCATCGCAATATCAAATGGACGTAAAAGATGCTTATTTGAATGCCCAAATAGATTGTGAAATTTATATTACCCCTCCAGAGGGATTTATAATGAATAATAAAAATAGCGTGTGGCGACTTAACAAGTCACTATATGGTCTAAAACAGGGTGCTTAGTGTTGGAATACAGTATTTCATGATTTATTATTAAACAACAATTCAGACAATGCGCTGTAGACTCCTGTTTATATACCCAACACAAAGACGATAAACTACTGATTTTGGTTTTGTGGGTCGAGGATATTTTAATCGCATCAAATTGTGACATAATGTTAGTCGATGTTAAGAACAAATTAAAAGATTCAAAATGACCGATCTTGGCAAAATATCCTAGTTTTGGGGGATAGAATTTACTCAATGCAAAGGACTTGTTACGATGAATCAATCGAGATACATCGGCAAAATACTATTAAAATTTGGAATGGGAGAGTGCAAGAAACGCTCTACTCCGATCGAGAATTATATTAATAAAAATATACACACAGAATCTGAAATGATAAATGATAAATAATACCGCGAAATTATAGGTAGTCTTGTATATTTAATGACTGCAACCAAACCAGACATATGCTATACAGTGACAAAACTGTTACAAAATTATCACGACCGACAATGAAGGATTTAAACAGAGCTAAACAAGTCCTGCGTTATTAAAAAGGAACTAAAGAACAGAAGGTAGTATTTAGAAAATCAAGAAATCCCCTACAATTAGAAGGATTTTCGGCTTCAGATTGGTGAAACGACAAAGATCGAAAGAGTTTATCTGGATATTGCTTCAGAATCTCAGAAAATGGGCTTATTATTTCATGGAAATCTAAAAAGCAACAGATTGTATCTCTCTTTACGTGTGAAGCAGATTTTATAGCGATCACACACGACCCAGGAATCACTTTACCTTAAAGATATCCTAAAGACTATTTCAGAGCCAGAATTAACTAAAAGCCCCGTATTAATTAATTGTGATAATCAAGCCAATATAGTCTTAGCACAGAACACGATAATCAACCAAAGATCTAAGCATATAGATATAAAATACCATTTCATAAAAAACGAGTTTATAAAGGAATCCATTATTTTAATTACATATCACCAGAACAAAATATCGCTGATGTATTCACGAAACCCGCAACGAGAATAAAGTTAAAGCGTTTTTTCTTAAAACCTGTTGGGGGTTTCGACTGAATAATTTTTTTTTCACTGCCCTGTATGTATATAAATTTCTATATATAAAAAACAAAATAGTCCTAGACAACACGTTAAACTATATCCATTTTATTTGTATTAACACTTTAACCTGCTAATGCGTAACTAATACCTTTGCTGAAATAAAACAAAAAAAAAATGACTTAAAAAAACTCTTTGTAATTTTCCATTTCGACAAAATACTTTTTTACATGCTTATCTTAAAATAAGCAGAAATTATAACTGACATTTATTTATTTTTTTGTGCACATTAGTTTTCTTATTTTTCAAAAAATGTCCTATCTTTTTTGCATTGTTTTAAGTAACAAAACAAAAACAAAAGACAAAACAAAAACTCTTTAAACGGATACATATTGTACGTATGTTTATTTTTATGTATATTTATTTATATGTATGCGTTTTTTTTTACAAAACTGCATAATAAAATTAAAGCTTCTTTTTCACATACCAACCATTTTTTTAGGTTAAAATACCTTCCATTTATTTTATTTTCCTTCCCTGTACACATATATATCTGTTTTGATATTTGAACACAATTAAAATGGCATCTTTTTACATGCTAAAATTCTAAGATCCAAATAATTTGTCATTTTTGTTATGTATTATTAAATATAATTTTTTTTTAGCAGAACGAACGCAAGGGACTTCCCCATTATAAAAAATAGGGGCGATATTGCAACATTTTGGACGTATAATGGGGTATGATCCCACAGAGTCGGGCGATTCTATTTATAAACGATGCTGCTAGGAACTGACGAATCGAATCAATTCACGTTCTGCTACCAACCAATCAGAAAGCAGAATTGCTCCATAAATATTAAACCTTTTCTGTAGCAATTTCGAATGTTTTTTCGCCTCGACACGGTAAGGATATTTTGCACTGAGGAACTGTCTACTGCAAACCAGTCCTCTCTCAAGACATGTTTAGAACAACGAACCATCGTAAACTGTTCTGAAACTAAACATGGCTTACACTTCTAGAACCCCGTAGTTTCAGATTCTGCTTAGCGAGAAACCTGATAATGTCCAGCAATCTCGTTAGAATTTCCCGTCACGTGTTAGTATCATTCTCAATAAGATGTTGCTCTACTTTGTCAACTATGATTCTATTCAACAAGTCGGATCTCTAGACCCTTCCAATTGAGAACCGCTTCATTGATTATAAAATTTGTTAATAGTTTGAAAAAATGAATTACTCTGTGGTTGTTCGAAACTTGACAGAATATGGCAGTATTTAAACTATCAAATAGAAAGCAACTTAAATAGTATTTGAGGTGTAGCGCATAGATACGATTTAAAATTATATTTCCTGATATGATGATCATAAAATCTGCTTACAGTCAATTTTTATTCCGTACTTGCGTAATGTTTCTATAATTAAAAAATTACGTAATTTTCTATTGCTTATTTTCCGTTGTATCATTTAATTATCAGTGATCTTTAAATGTATTTTTCCTGACAAAAATGTGTTTTTTTTCATTTTTACATTTTTGGGACATGTAAATCAACTGCTTTCTTTGAAAGGTTACCTAGAGAATTTATGCAACTTTTTAAAAACTTTGTTTTACAAATAAAATAAATTTACATCGTATTTTGATGGTGTTACTACTAATAATGAAAAAAAAACAATGGGTTTTGGAATCGTAAAATAGGGACACATTTTTCCGATTCCGATACCTCCAAATGTTCCAATTTTTAAAAAAACTTTTCGGGATAAAATTTCAAATTTGTGTTAGCTTTTATTTATTTTTATTTGTTTTTCTATTTCCTATTTTTATCCTAAAAATGCCGCCCCCTGACATGTGCCACTGGTACAATAGTGACACATTTTCCGATTCCAATACCTCCAAAATTTCCTATTTTAAAAACTACTCGGTATAAAATTTAAGATATTTTATTAGCTTTTATTTATTTTAATTTATTTTGTCTATTTTATATTTTTACAATAAATGCCGCCCGTCTGACATGGGCCGCTCATAAAATAGGGACACATTTGTCCGATGCTGATACCTCCAAAAGTTTTACAAACTTTTCCGTAAAAAAATTCCGAGTTTTTTTTTGCTAGATTTTGTTTTTTTTTTCTATTTTTAATTTTTAACCTCTCAAAATGCTGCCGCCCTTGCTAAGCCAATGCACGAGTCTCTATAATCGATGAAAGGAGTAACAACCGATTTCGACCAAAAGTAACGCTTTATAAAACCGCACATCCCAAATGCCTATACGAGGTTTTATTGCCGCACAAGCTTAAAGGCCCAGCATATAAAGCTATCAATAAGTATTTTACTATAACGGGGTTGCGGGCGTTCCAAATAAATGTTTTCGTAAAGAGCACAATTAAACCATGATACTTGACTTTTGCATTGTAAACTCAAAATCAAGCTATTATCACCGCACAAATAGAAGGGTTCTAAATATAACAGCAACATGAGATTCTCTGGTATAACAAGAATGCGTTCAAACGAATGTTTATGTTTAGAGAGTAGTTGACTAATGATACTTGGCTTTTGTATTTTAAACTTTGATTCAAACCATTATATTCGAAAAAATATAAACAATATCAAGCCATTATATTCGAAAAAATATATTATTCACAGTGCAATACAGACGTCATATATAGTGGACTAAATCCATGAAGGGAAGGCGTATGAAGCTTCCTTTTGGTGCACAGTTATGGACCCCTTACTAGTGATGGCAATCAATCGATTTGATTAAAAATTAGACGATTTCGCCGATTTCGATGACAAATATATAGCATGAAATATTCGTTGATCATTAGTCAATCCCGTGCAACGTCGGATCCCTCTATACAACACACACACACACACACACACACACACACACATATATATATGTATATATTACATCATATACAGTGATGATCATATTTATTGGCACGGTAAAATAAAAGTTAAATTTTGTCTAATAAATTCTAAAAAAGGGATTAAATTAAAGAAAATAACAAAGTATATTATGCATTTTTAACTGGCCTTTCCGTTCATCTCTTGGGGAAAGAATCCTTTTTCTCCCTCTACCCTCTAAACTCATAACGTGGCCTTGCGATTTGAACTTGTTTATTATGGCTCTAACAGTGGATTTGGGAAGGTTTAGCTTCTTTGAAATCTTATCATAGCCCTCCCCATTGGTATGGCATGCTACAACAAGCTTCCTGACGTCTTCGCTGTGTTCCTTAGTTTTAACCATGGCGATTGAAAATTATAATTTAATCACTTATAATAGTTTAAATAAATCGCTATCTAAAAATTATCTGAAATAAATTATTCACTGAATTAGCGTTAAACAAGCATAATATGGCTATAAAAAAGTTCAGAAAGCACGTAAACCGGAAATTGATTGATATTATACTGATACTAAAAGAAAAACAAAGCCGTGCCAATAATTTTGAACAAGGGTTTTTTGCAATTATGTTTGTTGTTCCTTTGTTATTTATTTTTTTCTAAAATCCGATTGCTGCATCGGAAAGGCCAGTTAAAAATACATAATATACTTTGTTATTTTCTTTAATTTAATCCCTTTTTTAGAATTTATTAGACAAAATTTAACTTTTATTTTACCGTGCCAATAAATATGATCATCACTGTATATATACATATGTAAGGCGCATTCATTTATATAATATTATATATATTATACGCATAATATACGCACATATACCTATATTTACGTATTATGCACATGTATATTATACATATAATATTATACAGACATACATGCATAAATATATATTATAATATTATATACATTATATGTATAATATCATACACATGTATATATAATATTATACATATATATGATATTTAAAGGGCATAATGACGTTGAACATCGGCCCCTGTCAGATTACCAAGTTAAGCAACGTTGTGCTTTGTCAGTACTAAATGGGTGACCATTATGAGATTTCAGATGCTGTAACTACTCTTTACTTATCTCGGTATTTATTCTAATTATCCTCTCCTTGCCACTTGACCCAAGCTGTGCTGTTTCAAGGGAAGTGTGGTTGTGGATTGTGAATATACAACATTGGCCCTGATAATATTGTATATTCACTTTTCCAAGATATACTCCTAAACTAAGGAACCACTTTTTATGGATTTTGAAATATTAATTCTCAGTAAAACAGTCACAGAGATACATTATTGTTTAGTTAGGGAATGTGCCTCCCTCAAGATTAAAACGTTAGCTACATAATAACCGGTTGATTTATCTGATTATAGTCTTTTGCTTTTTTAAAAAAATTTTTACTTTTGCAACTGCGAAGACTTTCATATGTTGCTATTCAGATAAATCCTTTAGGTTTTTAGTGTTTGTCTCACTTATGTTTTATAATAGCAGTAGGATCTAACTATTAAGTTTAATTGCATATTTTGGTATTCCTTTATATATTTTTTGTAAACCAATCAAGGGTTCCACTCCTCACGAAACATTCCTCGCCAATTACAAATCTGGTTCAAAGAACAGCCGATTTGAAAATCGCTGGTCCCAAGAATTCTAAGTGCCATATTTTAAAGCTATCTTATGTCAGAAAATATTTTCAACGTTCCTAAGTGCAAAGTATTTCATATTTTCATTGCAGTCTACTTCTCGACCCATTTTGCGCAGTCTGGCACCACTCCTTCGGTATTGGGTAACAGTCTTCTTTTCGTTGACACTTGAAATTTGATAATTTAAGTTTATTCAAACATTCATTGATAAAAACGTATCATATAACTTTGGGAATAAGAAATTAATTTCGAAAACAGAAGTACGGAGAGAGAGGTTGCGACCGTGAGGTTGAGAGTAGAGAACGTGAGGTAGAGAGTAGAGAACGTGAGGTAGAGAGTAAAGAACGATATGTTGAGAGTAGAGAACTTGGGGTTGAAAAAGGGAGAGAGAGAGAAAGAAAGGGAGAGAGAAAGAAAAAAATGAGAGAAGACAACGTGAGGTAGAGAAAGAGAGAGAGAGAGAGAGAGAGAGAGTATACAACGCGAGGTAGAGTATAGAGAACGTGTGGTATAGCGTAGTAAACGCGATGGTTGAGAGAGAGAGAGAGTAGAGAATATGGGGTTTAGGGGAGAGAACGTGACGTAGAAAGAGAGGAAGTAGCAAACGTGAAAGGAGAGACTAAAAAACGTTAGAGAGAAAAAGGAGTGCATAGAGGGAGCAAGAGGGAGATAGTTAAAAAAATGTGTCTAAAATGAAAAGTGACAGAAGAGAATATGGCGAAGAAAGTACAGAAGATAATTAAACCAAAGTTGAAGGAGGAAGTGAATAAAAAATAATAAGTGGGGCGGGTAATATCGAGAGTGAAAGAAAGAGCGAATAATATATGTAAGGTAAGAGAAGCGAGAGATAGAAAGAGAGAGAGAGAGAGAGAGGAAGAGAGAGTAATGGAGAAAGAAGAAGAAAAATAAGGTAAAAAAGAGGACGTAGTGAAACGGGAGAGAGAGAGAGAAAGAAAGAGATAGAGGGTTATGAAGGGTAAAATAGAGAGTTTAATGACAAGAAAAATATGAAGAGATAGACAAACAGAGTGAGACAAAGAAAGAGAATTAGGCGGAGAAAGAGAAAGAAGGTGATTGGAGTTAGAAAGTAAGTAATTGTGAGGATGTAAGAAGGGAGGAGGAAAAGAATAACAATGAGAGAGAGAGAGAGAGAGAGGAGGACGGTAGAGACAGTGGAGAGAAAGGAGGAAGGAAGACAATGAGTGTGCGAGAGAGGGGAAGAGAGAGAAGGGCTGAAAAGGAAAAAAGAGAAAGTATGGGAAAGAAAAAAACGAGAAAGAGAAAAAGAAAAAGAATGAAAGAGAAAAAGTTGGAAAAGAATAAAAGTAAGGGCTGGATGAAGAAAGAGTGAATATGGGAGGTGGAGGAAGAGAGACTGAGTGGGAGAGAGGAATAGTAAATGAGGAGGAGGAATACTGAGTGAGTGGGAGAGGAAGAGAAAAGGAAGTGAGTGGAAAAGATGGAAGAAGAGAAGATAAGTGAGAGAGATGGAGGGAGAGAGAAGAGGGAGAGAGGAGACATTTGTTCAACATCCGGTTAAAAAGCACCTTCCTACCCTTATAATATGGTCGAAACCTTTAAGTAAAAGACTTGGCAGGACACCCGTATGTAAGCCGAAACATTTTCGGGCACCTCCATTCTAAGTGAGGGTATGGAAATCCATCTCTCGCCGCTTGACAAGTTTTTGTTATTTTTTTGACATTCATTTAATTCTAATCCCTTACGAACATAAGTTTTTATTTTTTATTTTGATTTTTTCTTGTTTTTCATTTTCCTTTTGTCTGCAATTGAATTTCGTCACCTTCACCCTATCAACGGGAAAATTCACGATAGATAAACTTTCTGTCTTCAAACTGACTAGTCACTGCAAAAGTTTCTGCGATAACCAATACCCTAACACCATCTTTTGAACTCTAATGCACATTATTAACTATATTATATCCTTAATAAAAAAAAAAACGATTTCTCGTAAGTCGATTAATATAAGAAAAAACACTGCTTATAATGATAAATACATTTCTGAATTTATTGAAACAAGAATTTATCTTTGAATGTTAGAAGGCAGCACTTTATTTAAGTAATATACTCAATATCTACACTTTCCTATATACTATAAATATATCCATATTGCTATTTTATATCAAATTACTTCTACTGAATCTTCGATAGCTTATATCATACTTCCAGTTATACCTGCACTGAAATGTACTTTCATAGTTCCTATTTACAATGCCTCCCCACGGGACAGAGTTAGACACCAGGGTCGTTTTTTAACGTGGAGAAAAGGAACAAAAATAAAAATTGTCTCAGTCGTGAAGGATTTCTCCTCCACTGACAGAGAACAAAAAATTGAAGTGCAGTATCGGAAGAACAGATGGTATTTATTTGCTCCCCCACCGAGCAAATTAGGCACAAGGCCAATTTTTAATGTGAGGAGTGAAGGGAGGGGGAAGGGAAAAAGGGGACCAGCTCCCGAGAGGTGGGAAATGGGAGCTGGTTAATGGTCAGGCATGTGGGGTTGCCCCCACATCTGGTCTTTGCTAGTCATAGCTAGTCATAGCTTGCAGTATCTGTCGGAACAGATACTACACTTTGATCTTGTCCCGAAGGCCAAGTACATAGCTACTTAAATCTATACTGAATTGATGTTTGTTTTTCTCAAAATAAGCAAATGGCGCTGCTAGACACGCTATACATATCAGATTATATTCAATACATACTTTGCCTCCGAGACGAATACCTGTGTCTGTTTTGTATGATAAATTTTTATCTCAAATTCTTATACTCCTAAACTCTACCACAAATTCTGTATATCCGAGTTATACTGTATTATACTGTCAGTTACAATCGTCTCTCCTTAAAACAAACCAACTGCTCTTCTTTCTAAGCTGCTATAAAACTATATACATTGCAGGTACCTTTGTAGAGAGATTAAGCGTTCGGTCCTTAACTTTAAACCTCTTAAAAATCGATACACACTAAACATCTACAGATTTTTATTGTTAAGACATGCATTAGCGTATATTCTTACCCTATAACTTAGCTATAAAATAGATACTGATTAACCATAGTTTTGCACGCAGATTTAAATGTGATCTATATTAAATAGCGATCTTTATATCTCTTTTCCGTAGATGGGTTAAAGTAATACAAAATGCTATACAAAAAAAACTTCGTTATGCAAAATACAATTTCGAATTTTAAGCAAAAGGCAAAGTTATCTTTTCTCATTAGAAGTCAAGTCAGAAGAATTTTATTAAGAAATATACTTAATATCAACAATTTCTATATGTTCATATCTACTGTAAATGTGTTCATATTTCTATTTATACTTAATTATACAAACTGAATACGCTCTAGTTTATGCTTTACTTCCAGATATATTTGTACTGAATTGTACTTCCAATCATATATGTCGGTTCTCTTACTCTATATTGAATAGATGCATTTTATCGTCTTAAATATCAAGAGTTCGGACATCTAATTTTACTTTAATTCCTAATCTCAATTTAATTATACTTTAACGTGTTATCGTATTCCTAAATTAACATATGAACAATGGTTTAACCAAATATTAACTCCTCCATCTCAAACCAACTAATTGCAAATTTAGTTGCTTCCACTGCATGAATGTTATACTTATCCTCTCTTCCATTAAAAATGAAATGGAAAGTAGAGTAATCGCCTTTTTAACTATTCTGTTGAGTGTAATTTTTCAGTAAATATATTACCTTAAATAACTAAACCATTGACATGAACTGCTGATGCAAAGTCGCAGAAATATCTGGCTTAGGGCTCAGGCGCGGGTCAAACTCCCTCGGTGCTGATGGACCCGTAGATCTTCTCCGGTCATCCGTCTAGGAGAAAGAAAAGGCTGAAGCTAAATCTAGGAAAGGGAGGCCTCTTCAGTCCTGGACGACGACCTTTCGAGAGCTGGTGATTAGAAAAATTGCGGGTTTACAAACTTAAGCTGCTTAAGGAGTAGATAGGTTCTGTCTATCGCCCGACTTTCATACTGCTTTGCCTATTAGCCAGGCGCAGATGTGCGATCACAATGACTCGACAGAAACACCTATCCCCTAAAACTGGGTACTTTGGAGGTGGTTGAGTGACATATATGCCAATGCAATTGGATTGGGGTGATTTTTGTCTGATGGGTTGAGGGTACCGGATTCACAGTTTCTAGCTGTTATTTTTATCCTTGGACATTTAAAAAAAAAAATGACCTCCCTGATAAACTTGTTAATGAGATGGGTATATTTGCTGATGAAACCACGCTCTATAACAGAATATACATCTTGCTGCTCAACTCCCTACACAGTATCCGCACAACTTCAGCCCCCGATAGTATCCTCTACATCAAAATGGCTTTGTGCCTTGTTTAGGCTGAAAATGGAATAAAAAAAAGAGTGAGGGGAAGAGAGAGAGAGAGAGAGGAAGAGAAAGTGAGTGGAAGAAATGGAGGAAGATAGAGGGAGTGAGAGAGATGAGGAGAGAGGTGGTGGGAAAAGGGGAGGAAAATGGAGTGAGTGAGTGGGATGGAGACGGAAAGAGTAAGGCGGAGGCATGGAGTGGAAGAAAAGGAGGAAAGGGAATGAGTCAGGAAGAGGGAGTGAGTGGAAAAGATTGAGAAAGAGAAAGTGAGTGGGAGAAAAAAGGAAAAGAGAAAGTTGGTGAGAGAGATAGAAGAGAGGGGAGAGGGTGAGGAGAAGGTGCGTGGGAAAGAGGAAGGAAGAGAAAGGGAGTGGGAGAGATGGGAGAAAGAGAGATAGCTAGAGGGAAATAATGAGAAAAAAGAAGTTAGTTGGAGGGATAGAGTTAGAGTTAGGGAGTGAGAGAGAGGGGAGAAGAGAGGAAAATGGGAGGAATAGAGAGTGAGTGGGAAGGAGAAAGAAAGAGAGAATAAGTGGGAGAGAGGGACGAAAGGAGAGATAGTGGGGGAGAGGGAGGAAGAGAGGGTGAGTAGTAAGAGGAATGAAAATAGAGTAAGTGAGGAAGAGGGAAGAAGGGAGAGGGAGAGATAGAGGAAGAGTAAGTGAGTGGGAGTAAGGGAGGAAGAGAGGATGATTGGGAAAAAGGAAGGAAGAGAGAGTGAATGGGAAAGAATGAGGAATAGGGCGTAAGTGGGAAAGAGGGAGGGAAAGAGATTGAGTGGGAGAAACGGAGGAAGAAAGAGTGATTGAGAAAAAGGAAGGAAACTAAAATGGGAAAGAGGAAGGAAAAGAGTGAATACGAGGAAATGGAGGAAAAGAGTGTGGGTGGGAGAGATGGGTGGAGAAGGGGTAAGTAAGAAAGGAGGAGGAAGAGGGAGGGAGTAGGAAAGTGGGAGGAAGAGATGGTTATTGGGAGAGATGGAGAGAAAACAGAATGAGTGGAAGGCGTGAAGGAATTGAGGTGAGTTTGGGAGATGATGTAAGAGAGATTATGAAGGAAGAAAAGAGACTAGAGTGGCAGAAGTAAGAGGGAGTGAGAAGAATTGAAAGAAATAATGAATGTTAAAAGAAGTGAGGAAGGAGGAAAAGAACAGGGGAGTGGTTTTCTTATTGGGAATGATTCGACAGTTATACATAGTGAAATCATAGAACGACAGACATAAAGCTTAAGCGGCAAGAGAAAACAAAAACAAAGCAAAGCGAAAATAAATAAACAGAAATGGGAGAAAAGGATGGAATAAATAATAGCATCGCAAGTGAAGACAAAGGAAGCATAGTATCAAAATGGGAACATGAAAAGAAAAACATAAGAGAAAGCGAAAGAAAAAAAAAGAAAACTAAATAAAAGCACACAAAAAGCACCCCCCCAAAAAAAACAAATAAAGCTATTCGATTGCCATTGATGAAATTCTTCATTCGTCTATTTGAAATCAAAAGATAACCGTTCGATTTATCACTACGAAGTTGTTTCAATATCCTTTCATATAAAGCAAACATTATTATATATATATATATATATATATATATATATATATATATATATATACGTATGTATTTGTATACATATAAATACCATATATATATTCATATACATATATATACACATATATTCATATACACATATATATACACATATATATTCATATACACATATATATATATATATATAAATATATATACACATATATATATAAATATATATACACATATATATATGAATATATATACACATATATATATAAATATATATACACATATATATATAAATATATATACACATATATATATACACACATATATATATACACATATATATATATACACACACATATATATATATATATATATATATATATATACATACATGCATATATATACATATATAAATATAAACACACCCATATACATATGCTATTCGTTTCCCGTGTCGTATTTAAAGTTAAACGGTTGCGTCTAACATGCGTTGATTTTAGGCGCAGTTGTATCGAAAGGAAAGAATGGAGTAAATTTAACTGTTAACCAAAACAAACACCACTAAGTCATTAAACGTCTATATAATATTAATATGAACAGTTCGTAGTGGGAGATGCTTAATACTATGTATGTGCTTGATGAAATTCCAAACTATTGAACTGATTATGAATTATAGAATATATATTCTTGGCGACAGGATGAGTAAGAGGGCAGATTCACATTTTAATTATTTAGGAAGTTGCTAATGAAATCGGACTATTCTCCTTTCTCACTCACAAATAAAAATGAAAACAAAACATTAAAATTTTAAATTAAAATATAAAATAAATCAAATTTATTGCTTATGGTCATCCTGTTACTGTATTCTACTAATCTATACTAGTGGGACCTGTGGAAATTCAACAGAAGAAACATTCATAAGTAATATACTGATGTTGGCATTTGTACGAGCCTTTTTCAAGTCTCACACAAAAACACACATTCACATTTCAAGCTATGTCATATACATACGCGCACACAAACATACGCGCCCACGTCCACACATGTACACATATTCTCGTTCGCGTACATACACTCACATTCACGTGTATATACACACACGCTAACGCACACATATGTACTCACACACGCGCACACGAACGCACACATGGACGACGTCACTTCCGCTTTCTAAGGAATTATACACATGCGCAAATGACCACCGGAAACGAGTATAAAACAAAGAGACAAGCTGTTTCTAACCTTTTAGGACCAACTCTCAACCAGAGAGGTTGGGCTAACCAGCCGCCTCCCTTTCGGGAGGCGCAGGCTCGCGCGCGTCACGCCCACTTACTACTATGTATGGGGCACGAGCTAACAGACCGTATGTACACCTTCACACTCTTTCTCTCTCTTTCGATACCTTTTTTCATTTTTTCGATCTTTCGATTTTTTAACTTCAAGATAGAAAATATTCTACGAAAAAAGCACTACTAATAGAAATTTAAAATATCAAACAGGTTCTTATAAATAATTACCTTCTGAATTATATTGTTGATCAACAAATTAAACTATTTTTACAGTTCCCTAAAAACCTTAACAGCAATACTAGTCAATCTTCTAACACTAACCCTATAGACATATTTTATAAAAACCAAATGCCACCAAATTTTAGAGTGGAAGAAACAATAATTAAAAGCATCATACATAGATATACAGCACCTCTAGAGAACAATTCTAAGATTAGATTTATTATATACTATAAGAATAATCGAACCCAGAACCTCATCGTTAAAAATAACTCCTCGCCGGCAACAAAAATGTTGAAGCAAACCAATATTGTGTACAAATTTCAATGCCCCTTAGGAGAGTGTAACTCCGAAAATTAAAACGCATATATTGGACATACAAAAACAACATTGTCCCGTCGATTAACGATGCATTTGAACAGTACTAGCTCAATATACCAGCATTTAATAAATCAACATAGCTGCCCCCCCCTCTAATCTTAGAAAGGTCCTCGTGGACAACACAAGGATTTTGCAACGAGAAAGTAATTGGAAAAAATGAAAAATACTTGAAGAACTATATATAAAAACCCAGCACCCATCTATAAATAGCATTAATTTTGAAAGTAGCAATAATGTGCTGAAATGTTTAGCATAACCAGTATACGACTGGTTTTACTAACATTGCCTTTTATCATCCTAATTTTTAATCGAGTGTTTTATCACTCGTAAATGTATATTTTAATCGACTTTTCATTGACTCTTTATCATTCGTAACTATATATTTCACTTCTGTTTTTAATATTTTATCTACACTTGATGATGATTCAAGAAAGAATCGAAAGCGCTCGTGTGAACCATGGAACATTTGTAAATACCTTCCATCTTGAAGTTAAAAAAATCTTACGAAAGATCGAAAAAAAAATGAAAAAAGAATCCTTAAGCAAGGTATCTCTGTTGTTTTTAATAATGTTTGCCTGAATGAAGGAATGCTGCCTAAATACACTAATATATATATATATATATGTCATCATTACAAAGAAAATGATATAATCAGAACATATAATTATCTCTGTTGTAGGAGATTTATTGAGGACCTTATACGTATTAGTGATAACAAGGAATTTGAAAAAAATAATCTGATATATCCAAAGAGTTAACTTGCGAACAAAGAGAAAGACAAGCTACATTTTTTAGATTTATATATAAAAATTGAGGATGATTTTTTTGTTTATAAAATATTTGATGAAAGAAACTCCTCCTTTCAAATAGTTCATATGCCGCTCAAAAATAGTACTTACCTATATATATATATATATATATATATATATATATATATATATATATATATATATATATGCATGTATGTATTAGGAAACATCATACCAGAGTTTCTGAGAATAGTACCTTATCTTAAAATTAAGAGATTTTATACCCCAATTTCTAGCTAAGTAAGAAGGATGATTAAACAAAGTGTTGATGAAATTATTTAAAAAGTTAAATAACGCATTTGTTCGTTATCCTGATGCTTTTAAATCGTTTAAAAACATCAGAATATATATAGGTAATGCATCAAATGTATAATAAAAAATTGTATATGTATATGTATATATATATACATATATATTTATTTATATATATAACTTTTACTAAGTAAATAAGAATGTAAATACATAAATAAAATACTAATAATAGTAGGGGCGGTAAGTAGTATAATGGATTGATCATAATTATATGAAAGCAACTCTCGTAAATTAAAAAATACCCTTTTTTAATTTGGAAACGAGGACGAATCTCACAGGTAAGGAATACACGTTTAGTAGCAAGAATAGGTTAGCAGAATTGATATTGAGCAGGAAACTAGATCAACGATCTGGAACATTTTTTGTTCTTGTGATTAAAGGAGGTTGTGTTTGATCAACACTGCTGGGGAGACAACTGATTATCTCGGAAATAACATTAGGACTATTGTGAAATCGAGAAAGCAAGTTTATGGAGCGATTGCCGGTGATTAAATGACTGACTAAATAGTTTTCGAACGAATAATAAAAAATATAAAAATCAAATAAGTTTTTTTTTCAAATATAGTTTTAAATGGTAAAATACTTCCATGACTATATATATATATATATATATATATATATATATATATATATATATATATATATATATAGAGAGAGAGAGAGAGAGAGGGAGAGAGAGTTATCGTTCTTGTTTTTTGGGGGGATATTTACATCTTATCTCTTCAAGTCTGCGTTAAAGCTTATCAACACACACAACCCTGAAATCAACATTAGATTTTATTTCATTATCACAGCTTATATTACTTTATATAATCTCCTGTAATCCTTCTAATGAGTCATTTGAAACAGGAAGTTGGTTGAGAGACGATGTTCTATATGAATCATAGATACAAACACGTGTATTTGGCAAAGTAGTGAAAAGTATCATCGCTTAAAAGTGCAAGCTTTCTTAACCGTGGTAGAGATAGTAGCAACGTGATAGTAGCAGGACTAATGAAATATGGGGTAAATCCAGGAGGAGTCAGCAGTAGGATATGTTGTATTCTCGTTGATTACTTCTGCATGTTGCAAGCAACAAAGAGCAAGGCGGGGAATCGCATATCAATGACAATGGAAAAGTTGTTTCAGCCGAAGTCCTTTATGTGTTTTAAGACGAAACGTTTCCTAACTTCGTATGTAACATCTGAGTATTGTTATTCCCAGTGTGACACCTGCAAATGACTTCGATCATTTTTGTTATTTTCGTTGTAGATGTTCTCGTATTGTAACCAATGAAGCCTCGTATCTGATATAACTGACCTTAACTATCAAAATCTTTGGTAAAAGCGGGAAATTAATGAGAAAATGTCAACATCTGATATTCCCAAATTTGATGTATGAATCGATTTTTTTTTTGTAAACAATGCGCCCCCACGACGTAGACACACTAGACAAACCCGACAGGCAGCTAAATCCCACCCCTACACAGTAGAGATCCCTAGATGTAAAAGATCTTTCTACTCCAGTAGTTTCTTCCCCAGAACCGCTAGACTCTGGAATTCCATTCCAGTTCCCTGCTTCCCTAACTGTACTGACATGCAGAAGTTCAAGTGCAACGTGAACCGACATCTTGCTGCCCAAATCACTACATAGTGCCCCAGTAGTTGCTGCCCCTGATAGTAGCCCCCTACACCAAAGTGGCAATGTGCCTTGTTTGGGGTGAAAATGTAATAAAAAATAAAAAAAAATAAAGACAGTACAAAGTGTTAGCTTCACAAGAGAAAGTTGTGAGTTATAAACGTATAAATTTCATACATTTGGGAATACGTCAGACAACTTGGAGATGTAAAGTTCAGATAAATATTTACTCATCCTTACACTGTCAGTTAAATATATACAGTCTCACAACTTACTTATGTTCCGGTTCTACACATTATTTCAAGAAAAAAAAAAACACTCCAATAAGCGAAGTTTTAGTTTCAAAGAAATGGTATCGGAATTTTGAGAGCCACCTATATAATTTTAACTCGCCTGCATATATGTGTAAGTAAGCGCGAATCTCCTACCACGCCAGGCAGACCCTTCCGTAAATATCGCGATCAATTACACCTCCCTTATATCTATGAACTAATTCCCACTATAATCTATCGTTATCTGCAGAAATATATATGCGAGGAACACGTTGACCCGAGAGTAAGTATCGCATTCAGCAAAATATTATCTAGAAAATATACGAATAAAAAAATAATCATCAATGCTAGATAAAAAAAAAGAAAAAAACGTTTTCTTTTTTTTCCCAAATAAATACGCACGTCTGAATTGGAATACGTTGCGAGAAAAAAAATGTACATTTTTTTTTTACCTCATCTGGCCGGAAAGAGATGAGAAAAAAGATTTGCAATTCTTTTCGTGGAAGGGAAAGAAATTGAATGTATCGTATTAGCATTTCCTCCATAAGAGAAAGGTAAGAATAAAAATAGAATTCGTTATGATCAGAGTCAATATGAAGCTTCTGATGAAAAAAAAATAGCTGTTGACTATAAAGCGTTGATTAGCAGGAGAAATAAGTTCGATCCTTACGTGAAGGTTACTCGGGAAATTAGCTTGTTTCATGTAATGCATATTGCAATGGTTGTGCAGTTACATGAAAGGATATTATTGCGAACACACACGTGTGTGTGAAGGAAGAGCAGTTGAACACAAATCATACATCTTTGACAGACTATGGATACCCACGTAGGGTTGCCTGCACGTGAAATTTTTGTGGCAGGGAGGTGCGCAATCTTCAACCACACCTCTTCCGTAGCAAGTAAAGTGTATGTACTGTAAGAAAATGCCGAGTTCAGAGGAGATCACATACAGCGATTAGAATTCCCAAATGGTCACCCATCTGGTACTAACGAGGTCCAACGTTGCTTAACTTCGGTGATCTGACGAGAACCGGTGTGTCAACGTGATTATGCCGGATATGTCATACATAATCTGGTATCATTATTCAATTCCTACAGATACCTAGAAAACGAAGGACAAGCAATTAACAACCATGGTTGAAGTTAGTAGCTTAAACAGAGCTGAGAGGGAGAAGATAAAACACTAAATTCTTATGCAAGATAGAAGGAGAAACTGAAATCTTAGAAAGATCATTATTTCAGTAATTATAGGAGCAACCTCACACATAATTTTTTTTTTTAATTATCTGCCGAATATATCTCATCGGACGGTTAAAATCCTAAAAAACTTAATCTTCAGTTCAAGTGTCTGAAACAGCTGGAGAATTTATGAAATCTGGTAAGATATCCGATTCTCAAGAGAAAACCTGAGAGTTTGTATGTAAAACGTGATTAAGGTTATAAAAAAATGAAACCATCATCATAAACCATTCAACTAAACCTACAAATTATGTTGTACATGATATGCGACTGACAACATTTGATTTTGCTTTCAATTAAAGTAAGCTTTTAGGTAAAATCTACATGTAACGGATTCGTCTTTTGAGTGTCAAATATATAATACCTCAATCCGAACAAATTGGCTTCTTGCGTTCATTATATACTCACAAACGTACATTATCTGAACTTTGATATCACTACTTATAAAGACCAACATGTCACTCAAGGATAAGGATAAAATAGGTGTCAGGTTAATAGTGACGATTACGCTATACGACTGCCGCTTCTTACCATTACGTAGGTCCGGGATATGATTTTAAACTATATCCGATGGCGAGGACCCAACTTACGAGCTTTGAGGAGTGTGGAGCCATCATTTAATTGCCATTGCTTTGAGGTCCACTGACCCGAAGTGGTTGTACATGTTTTTAACCCAACTATCTGTTAAATAGAAACCGAGTTGAAAAAAAAACAAGTATATATTCTACTACCAAAGTACCCGTCGTTGACTGGGTTTAAAAACAGCCTACAGAAAATGGACTCTGATTTATGAAAGTATAATAGTTTATGAAAAGGAAGGGTTGTAAAGAGATAGCTTCGAATTTGGGGGTATCAAAACCAAAGCAAAATATGATGAAAGTAAAAATAAAATAGATAACCCTCATAATTCATTATACCATACCTGTTCACACTTAAACACTTATTATATTCTGTGGATCTATATTAAAAAAAAACTTGTTAAACTTTGTGACATATTTCCATTCTATGGAGGTAAGGCGCGAACGAACACTCCATAATTTTATTATACCATATTTCTTCAAACTGAAACATAATTATCAAAATATACTTACGCAGATAGATATGAAAAGTCTTTAAAGTTTGTGCCTATTTTAATTCTATGGAGGCCAGGCGCGAACGTAGACCCCACACTTTTATTATACCATCCCTATTTAAGTTAAAACATTACTTAAATACATACTTAAAGTATTATTGTGTACAAATTAAAAAAAAAAAAAAAAACGTTTACAAGTTCTTTTATATATATATATATATATATATATATATATATATATATATATATATATATATATATATATAAAAAAGAACTTGTAAACGTTTTTTTTTTAATTTTTAATTTTTTTTATTCCCATACTTTGTGGACCAGGCGCCTACGCAGACCACACAATTTTAATGAATCATCATTATGCCCGATCAAACATACCCATTCCTGTGTCTCGATACATCTATCATTATATGTGATCAGTTTTCTATAATAGCCAACCATATAGAAGCCTATTTGTGACCAGACACAGACAGATGTTCAGCTTTATATTATAGCTAAAAAAAAAAATCTTCAAAATAACTAGATTCGGCATTAAACATCCTGAAAAAGGGTGATATGCCGTAAAACAAAAATAACCAAATCAACCAATCTTACCATTACGCTATACGGTTGCTCCTGTGTGGTTAGTCAATTAATAATGTTTAATATAAATCAAATATTTGTTTACCATCCTTACATTGGTAATGATGGGCAACAAATAGTTGTTTACATTGGACGAGGAAACAATCATTAAGTAGTCAGTAAGGAAGCAAGTCCGTAGTATTGTGTTTCGCACAAGAAAAGTTCTAATAAAAGAACTTTGCTGATGGAAGTTTTGTTTAGCGTTCTGTAGAGAGAGAGAGAAAGAGAGAGAGAAAGAGAAAGATAGAAAGATAATGAAAGAGAAAGAGAGAGAAAGATAAAGAGAGAAAGATAAAGAGAGAAAGATAAGAGACAGAGAGAAAGAGAGTGAGAGAGAAAGAAAGAGAGAAAGAGAGAGATAAACGCGGTTGATCTATTGATTGCAGATAGACGAGTGTTTGTTGTGAAAGTTTTCCAGGGGAGAACCAAAGATTGAAGTCCAGTCGAGCACTTACTATGATATTAATGATAGTGGAGAGAAATAAGAGCAACGTCTTTTCTGGGGGAAAATGTCTACACGGAAGAAAAACACCCTCACTTGATGTCGTAATCAATTTTCTACTCTGTAACGAGAAGAGAAAATCCTCTGAGCGATATTTCGACCCTAAATAGGGTCTTCCTCAAAAAAAAACAAAAAAAAAAACACGATAATATATTTTCTCTTTCTTTTACTCGCCATGCGAGTGCTAATGTTTTGAACGAAGTCAGTCGATGAAAATCGAGTTTTAAATGACTGATTCAGTACGCAAGCGCGCGTAGTCCGCGTGTGTGTAAAATAGAAAATGGTGTGCTTATATCGAATTACACATTAGAAGAAAAAACAAACAAAATAATTATTAGTATTAAGTACTCATTACGAAACGAAGATGCATTTATCGAAACATCATTGGTAAAGTAGATATTTATTTGATTTCTGGAAAAACATATTTTAGCGATTTTAATATTTAATTGTCAAATTCAAAGAGAAAGAAAATTAAAACCGTATATTTACTTTTATCAATATCGCTATACGATTGACACAATCATTCGTGTCTCTATCTCTGTTGCTGCTATTATGAATATTATTATTATCATCGACATCTTTAGTAGTTTTTTTTAATATATATATATATATATTATATATATATAATATTTTTATTACTAAACCTTTTTATACTTATTCTTAAATTTGTTACTATTATTATTATTATTATATTATTATTATTACTATTATTACTACTACTACTACTACTACTATTATTGCTATTATTATTACTATTATTTGACTATTATTACTACTACTACTATTATTATTACTATAATTAATCTATACAAATTAATATACAATTAATCTATACAAATCCATACAACTATATTATTACTATTATTATTATTATTATTATTATTATTATTATTATTTTAACTACTATTATTATTACTTTATTATTACTATTATTATTATTATTATTATTATTACCCATGATCATTGACTATACTATTAGAATTATTTTGCATTTATTATTATTATTATTATTACTAATATTATTATTATTATTATGTCATCTTTAACATCATCATGACTTTTTGACAGCCTTAATAAGCTATGATTCTGCAACTCTTAAAACATTATAAGTATCACTCCTACAATCTTGTTTTATAATGACATCGAATTTTACACTTTACAGAAAGATTTGTTTCATTCTGTCTAGACAATTTCCGGTCACAGTAATACGAGCTTTCACGGATTTTTCCACCGCTTGAAATTACTTTTTCTAATTAAGACGATGATGAAGGTTCTTATATGGGATTTCTCTCTTTTTACTATGTAGTGGGGGTCAGACATTTAAGTGTGATTAAATTTCCTCGCCCCAAACAAATAATAAAAAAAAGAATGAAACAAACGACACCTCCTTCTGATTTAAATGCACCGCATTTATTTTATAACAAAACAATAAGGTGTTCACAAAAGGTAAATAAATGAATAGAAAATGTTTTCCTTGTGAACGGTGACTGAGGTAATTAAATGTTTTTTTTTATGTAAAGAAGAAAACTGTTCTTTTTAAAGAAGAATTAATCAATTAAAAAGTCCCTCGTTTACTTAGCGAAGATATAGAAAAGGGTAAAAAGTCCATTAGGGTAGCAAGTCCGTCTCCATGTGGAGAAACTAATTGTCGGACGTACGCGTGTTCAACGTTGAATGCGGTCGGCGTTGATGTCTACGCCATGCTGCTCAAATGGTCGACTGACTCGTTTGGGCGCAAAATGCTCTTTTTATAGACCCAGACCGGTGACAGAGAGCATTAGCTTCTGCTGATATCTTGGCGTTTGAAAATTCGTTAAAAAGATTCTCTTACTTTTCTCATTGGTTGTGTCACGTGATGGTGCTTTCACCTACGTCCGCCAAACATGTTATTTTTCCTTTTTTTTTTTTTTTTTGTGAAATGTATGTGAGCGTATTTGAATTTGTGCCTTTGCTGAGAGATTATGTTTTTTTTTCAAAATGCGCCGGGAAAGTTGCAATGAATAATGTTTTGTTATTTATGTGTGTGTGTGTGTGTGTGTGTGTATTCGCCCGCGCGTGAGTGACCGTACAACTATCAGGTCCCATTTTACCAGGGGCAGACTTCTTTGGACTACTGCACTGCCCGGAAAAAAACAATTTTCATTATTTCAGCTGTTTTGAAAACTTTCCAGTCGGATTATATGCATCGTCACACTGGACTTATTTTGGAATACATTCTCTCTAAAGAACTATTTTGCATTTTGGATCTACTCAAGAGGAGTTTCATTCAAGCTGAAATATTATACGCGGTTTGTTTTTTTTACATTTTTTTAACATATCCAACATTCTTTCATTTTTTTATTTGGCAATTTATAACTACAATAAATTGTGGTTTCACTTAATGCCTTAACTAGCAAATTCTAGCATTGCTACAAATATAATTTGCTGATTTCTTTATGTCCTCTGATGAGAATAATAATAAGAATATCATTCTTTGAAACTCCGCGGAATAAGGACTTTGTAAATTGTTTATTGGAGTATTCAGCCAAACAATAAATTTTGATTGTAAAGTTTAACTTACCGTTTTAATTTTCTTTCTCTTATAATAAAATCTACTCTATATTGAGGATTGAGCATTTTAATTCGGTTGGGATTAAATTTTCTATATATAAATGCTGTTATTTATTTTAGTTTGAAGTTTACCATTGTGTATATCAGGTAAGCAGTACATCCCTTTGTTTTCATTAATATATACATACATGATGATTGCAATGTCTTGTCAGACGAGTACCACTTCCGTCAGACACTTAAAGTCCATGAAACCTAACATGACCTTTTTTGGTGGTACCGGCGAATTCACACACTTAAGCAGATATGGCACTGAAGACAGTCATTGCTATATATACATATATATACGTACACGCATACGCACACATATCCATAAACATACACACATACATACATACATACATACATAATACATATACATATACACACATACACAAATATACGCACATATACACATACATTTAACTACATATACATATGCATACATATCTATGCATTTATACACAAACATACAAATATGCATAGATACACATACATATGCATACATACTAAGACAAACATATATATACATATATACATACAAACACACACAAACATATATACATACATGTACACACATATATATACATACACTTGTACATATATAAAGATACGTACACATATACGTACATACACACACGGATACATATACTGATGACAGATCAATTATTACATGCTTCCAGCATTTCAAGCCTACACGCGTCACAACTTTTCCATTGCTATAGGACTATGTTTTATAGACAAATGCCTGAGGGAGTATCTATACAAAGATGACGTTACAGAGATTTAGCTTTGTACGACAGCTAAATCCCTTTCTCTCGGTTAAAAATGTTGAGATCCAGCAACAAGCAAGAGCAAGATAGCCAGCAACAAGTTAAACTGCAGACCAGCTTAATGCGGGTAGTGGTCTCCCGCTTTATGGATTTTTAAACCAGAGATTTGCTCATCCTTGAGGGGTTGCCTTCACCACGACTTACGGGAGCCCTCTCTACCCGACATACACATGGAAATAAACACATGCGTGCACACATACATGCATACACACAGAATGTGCGAAAACATACATATGCATGTACATACACATGCAAACATACACACATAGAGGCACACATTGTAAGCATGTACTTACATATGAATACACACACGTACACATGCACATACATGTAAAATACACATTAAGGAGCGTTCCAAAAGTCATATATTCTCAATGATCAGAACGAAGGTGATGGGTACAATTCAATGAGTTTGACAAAAAAAAAGGACAAATCCAAAGAAACTAAATATAATAGAATCAGACGAAAAATCCAAATGAATAGAACCGCGTTTCAAACGGTTGGATTTTTTTCGTCTTTCTCTTTTGTCTCCTTTTCACCTTTTATTTGTTTTTTTTTCTTCTCCCCCACCTTTTTTTTTTTAAAATAAAATGTTTGTACATAAAACCTCACGTCCCGAAGGCAGGCAATAATGACGAACTTCACACATTATTTACAACTAAATATACATAGAATCAGACGAAAAATTCAAATGAAGAGAACCACGTTTCAAACGGCTGGAGTTTTTTTATACATACATACATACATACATGCATACATACAATACATTTTTATTTTTCATATTTTTTTCGGTTTCGATTCAAACAAATACAGCTAAGTCATATGGATATAGTTTTATTTTTGAAATGGCAACTTTATAATATAAAAAATCGGTAGAAAATTAACTCTATAATAATATATACGAAATTTGCAAGAATTAAAATATATCTAAGCGTACTTTACGACCGGGCTTTACCGAGTGATCCTGCTAGCTTAGATAAATACTTTTGCAGTTTTAACAAAAAAAAAAGCTACAATAATATCAGAGTGTCTCCATTTACACTGAGCATCTACAGAATGCCAAAATCAATATATTACATATGAATGAGTCTCCTATGGAATTTTCTACAAGTCCCGTTAGGAAAAATATAATTTTTTTAGTTTAAACAACCCACTTCATCAATCAACGTGATATCTGGAACATTACATTTTCGTTCCGTAACGAGTACGTACACCAAATATATTTTTCAGTATTTCTTTAAAAAGTGCAATTCTAAATAAAAACCGAAAAATCACAGAGGCTAAGAGGAAAATAAATAACGATTATGAAAGTCTTATGTACGTAATGAAAAAAAACACCTAAAAGCCTAGGACGATCTTCATCATTCCAATAATTATAGGAGCGACGCAGCCTATGAAAAAAATCCAAAACTACTGCCAAATATACGCGGTGAACTAAGTGCAGGCTAGTTACAAACAATTGCACTCAAAGGAAGGATTAAAATCTTATAATTTTCTGTTAGAATATATGAGATAGAGAATGAAAGTCTGTCGTTTGGCAGGATGGCCACTCTAACAAAATAATAGACACATACACAGGCGGCAACAAGAAAGTCCGCACTTGTATTTTTTTTTTCGAAAACTGCAAATTTCAGCTTAATTTATGTAACTGTTTAAAATACCTATACCCCATTTGACTGGCCTTTTTTCTCTCTAATTTTACCTGTTCATATTTGACTTTTAATTGACATATTCTAGTGTTCACGTCAATTTTTAAAATAACTCTAAATTGAGGAGGCCAAAAGAAAGTTCGCACAATGGAAAATTGTTATTTAAATGTTACTTTAGGGCATTAATGCAACACAAATACAACAGGAACATAATGAACTAGTTAATATTTAGTAGCATAGCATTTCTGCATTTTGACAGCCTGCAATCTCTTCTAAATTCCTTGAATTAGACTGCAACAATACTCCGGGGGAAGGGCATCCCACTTTTCTTTAATTTTTGTCCAAAGCGCTTCCAAATTTGAAATTTTATTATTGCGTAGCTGTTGCTTAATGCAATACCATGCGTTTTTGATAGGATTGAGGTCTTGAGATTGCGAAGGCCAATCCAAACATGGAATAGCATGTTATCACAGGAACCTCTTGACATTGCCAGCTCTGTGAATGGGAGCATTATCCTGCATGAAGATGGGATTATCATCCAAATTTCGACCAAAGTAGGGTAGAAAATGCTCAGTCAACATATTAATGCACTTAATCGAATTAATTCGGCCTTGCAAGCTAACTATAGACCCTGGACCATTGGTACTAATAATGCCCCACCCTAAAACTGAACCCACCACATTGCACAGTTAAAAGTGAGCACTCAGGATTAACTTGTCTTTCCTCCGACGGACGTACTGCCTACAATCACTGCCTAGCCTATTGAACTTGCTTTCGTCGCTAAAAAAAGCACTTTTGACCAATATGAAGAGTCATGATCTTCATTGCATCTGACGAAGTCCAAACAGCGCTTTCTGTTTTTTACAGAAATCATTGACTTGCGTCTTGCAACATATCCTCGCAAATTAAATTCCTTGAATCTGTTTGTGACAGAAAAATTAGAGCATTTTTTACAATATTGCACTGTTATTGGATTTGGGGAGCTGTTTCAAATCTTTTTCTTAGGCTGCGGATCTTGATAGCATTGTATTCCCTGTTAAAAGTAACTCAAGTACGACCAGATTTAGGGGCTTCCGGTGTTGTGGTGCTTTTGCACAATCTTCCGTACCGTTTTCTCATCACATTTCAATCTGCGGCTGATTTCTCGATTGGATAACCAGAAATTTGAGCTCATTACGATCACTACAGAAAGTCTTGGCATATAGACTTAATGTTACGTTATTAACCAGGAACAATAACAATTACGATTAGAGATGCTTTGTTGCCTGTTAGTGGATATTTAAACTTAGTTAAGGGCGATAATTTAAACTGGTTTTAATCGAATTTGTTGCTGCGGACATTCTTGTTGCCTCCTCAATTTGAAATTACTTTTTAAATTGACGTGAACATTAGAATATTTCAATTCAAATTCAAATATGAACAGGTAAAATTATGGAGAAATAAAAGGTGAATCAAATGAGATATAGGTTGTTTAACCAGTTACATTAAATTTAGCTTAAATTTGCAGTTTTTGGAAAAATTACAAGTGTGGACTGTTTTTTATTAGTCATCTAAAAACGGTAGTTTCGTTGTACTACAATTAATTAGTGCAACTTTCCCTAGTCGTAATTGAACTTACAACCCTCGCAGTTGTCATTTCTAACCACAAAACTATGGATCGGTGCTCGTAAACGTTTCATCAAATGTCTATTAAATAAACATCCGCTAATCGCCTTTCCAATGCCCAGGCTCCTAGCTTGTTTCCAACCAAACACACAACGAACCTTGTTTAATATATATATATATATATACACACTAGCAGAAGTACCCGTCGTTGACTGGGTTCAAAAACAGCCTACAGAAAATGTACTGTGATTGATGAAAGTATGATAGGTTATGAAAAGGAGGGAGTTGTAAAGAGATAGTTTTTGAATCAAAAATTTTACCCTAAACAAAATATGAAAGTAAAAATAATTTTCGCGAAAATATATTTTTTATATCAACTTTGTTTCCACTCGTAGCCAAGAGTGATCAACAAACGACCACCCTATAATTTTATTATATCATATTTCTTCAAATTGAAACATAATTATCACATTATACTTACGCAAATAGATATGAAAAGTCTTTGTTAAAGTTTGTGCCATATTTCCGTGGAGTACAGGCGCGAACATAGACCCCACAATTTTATTATGCCACCCCTGTTTAAGTTGAAACATACTTATCAAAGTAGTCTTATATACATCTATATCAAAAACACTCGTAAACGTTTTTTTTTCCAGTTTTTTTATTTCTATACTTTGTGGGCCAGGCGCGAACGCAGATCCCACAATTTATATGAACCACCGTTCTGCCAGATCAAGCATACCCTTTCCTGATCCTTGATACTTCAGCTATTATTATATGCAATCAGTTTTTTAAAATAGTCAACCATATAGGAGCCTATTCGTGACAAGACACACACATACACATATAGGAGCCTATTCGTGACACACACACACACACACACACGGACGTTCAGCTTTATATTAAAAATATATATTATTTTATGTATCTAGATTAAACTTTTATGCAATTGTTTTCAGTAACTACTTCGACAGTGCGAGATTCGTAAGTAGAGCATGGTAGTAAGTGCAATGCAAGGGTCTATCCAATCCTTATGAGGAAAATACGTGTAAAATTCTGTGTCGCTTAATTGTTATATATATTTTATAAACATACTAATATAAATATTAAAAGGTGGCAAATTTCAATCAACATAAATGTCAGGAACCTATATTATACAAATATGTCTATTCCGACGATTATATTTTTGCATTTGTAATTTAAATAAAACTTCAGTACTATAGCTCCTGTGTATAAGACGTAATCTAGAGGTACAATTTTCACAAACCTAATCATTTAATTATATTAAATTTTAAAATAACTCGTTGGATGTTATCTTCCAAGTGGTATCCTATGTCTGATTTATCAGCGTGGACATTACATATTGCCAAGGAAAATTATATAAGTGTGTTTAGTTATAAGAAAGTGCTTGCCAGTTGACAGGTCAATTTTGCGAAATTACTCGTTCATCAAATATTACTCACTATATTAATCATATCGCGATCAGTCGGGGCATGTGATTCGATCCTATTGACACCATATGATAAATTGCCCACCAAGCTGAACTGAAAATGTTGAATATTTGCTAATTTAAGGAAATAGAGTTGTCAATGTAAAGTTATCCTTCTCTAATATATATATATATATATATATTATATATATTATATGCATAATATACATATATTATATGCACAATATACATATATTATATGCACAATATACATATATTATATGCATAATATACACATATTATATGTATATATATATTATATATATACGTAAATACATACACATACGTACATGCACACACACACACCCATGTATATATATATATATATATATATATATATATGCTTTCAATGATGTGCAGTAGCATAGATTGAACGAGATTCCTAACGATGGCCAATCAAATAAAGTACAAGAGGAGGGAACATTAATCATTATAGAACGGTGTGTGAAAATAAAATTATGATCCTGAACGAAATTCGCCATTTTGCGATAACTATAATGTATACAGATATCTTTTATATCACCATTATAATTTTTTTTATCATACGAAAATATTATGAAAGCATATTTCTTTTAATATTCGTTTAATATATGAATACAAGATCAGTAGTACTATGTAAATGTTATGGCAAGTAAGCTTAAAATAAACGTGTATGTTTCGTTATAAAATAAATATTATAATAGCCAACCTTAAATTATATTCTATAATCCAATTTAATAGCTATACTTACATAACTAATTATTTATAATTGCACTCCACTTTTTCTGTTTCATCTAAAATTTGTGCGCACCTTAAACAATATAACACGTTAATGAGCAACAATTATGTGGGTTGCTTTTATTCTAGAGTTTATTTTATTAGATAAAATGATATTAATGACGGTTCTTTTTTAATACACATATATATATATATATATATATATATATATATATATATGCACAAACACACATATATATTAGAATACTCGTGACCTATTGGATCAGCATATGTTACAGCAAGATAGGAAATAATGGGTATATTAATTATGCCAAAAGGATGCGCGTACAGCAATGGTAACAATTTTTCCATAAAAAGTTACATTCCTTAATATAAGGAAAACTACTTATTTGCAGTATATTTATATGCGATATTCGTTCTCAACATACCCTAAAACATATAATAAAACATCTTAATGTGTTATATATATACACACATTTCAGTAGGAAGAGCATTTTGAATAGGTTTATGTATCAGTTCTATTATTGCAATTCTTTATTATAACATAACCCTGTCATTCTACTTTTGGCTCATATATATATATATATATATATATATATATATATATATATATATATATATATATATATAATATATATGCATATAATATATATATAATATATATATAATATATATGCATATAATATATATATAATATATATAATATATATATTATATATATATATAATATATAAATATATATATAATACATATAATATATAATATATATATAATAAATAATATATATAATATAAATGTATATAATATATATATAATATATACATAATATATATAATATATACATAATATATATAATATATATATATAATATAATATATATGTATATAATATATATAATATATATATGATATATAATATATAATATATATAATATATATAAATATATATATAATATATATAAATATATATAATATATAATATATATAATATATATAATATATAATATATATAATATATATAATATATATATAATATATATATAATATATACATATATAATATATATATATAATATACACATAATATATATAATATATATATGTAATATAATATATATATATAATATAATATATATATATGATATATATATATGATATATAATATGTATATAATACATATAATATATATATAATATATATATAATATATATAATAAATATATAATATATATATAGTAAATATATAATATATATATAATAAATATATAATATATATATAATAGATATATATATAATATATATATAATATATGTAAGATATATAATATATGTAAGATATATAATATATATAATATATATAATATATATGATATATATAATATATATGATATATATATAAAATATATATGATATATATAATATATATAATATATATAAAATATATATATAATATTATATAATATAATATATATAATATAATATATATATATATAATGTAATATATATAATATATATAATATAATATATATATAATATATATAATATATATATAACATATATATATAATATATAATATATATAATATAATATAATATAATATATATATATATATATATATATATATCGTGTTATGTGATCATCTCTCAACCATCAAATCCCCAGATAGCGGATAGGGAAACCACGTACATATGTGGAGGTTAGCTGTGAATACTTAATAAATACTTCCAGATTGTCCGTTACCATAAAATCTGACATTATATATATATATATATATATATATATATATATGTATATATATATATATATATGTATATATATATATATATATATACGGGTGATACTGAGAAACACGTGTCCATGGATAACTTTCATGCAATAAAAAATATTTCATAAATATTTGAATAAGATATTCAAATGTTAATTATATAATCATATATATATATATATATATATATATATATATATGTATATATGTATATATATAATATGCAAATAATATAGTATATAGAATATATTTAACAATTAGTTGTATTCTTACAGACGCAAATCCTGCGTTATATACGAATTTGCATAATTGTTTGACAATAAATGTTTTCAAAAACGCAAATTGCCCGGCAATATGAATCTTTAATTTCATACAATTTGTATATACACATTGCGTGAAAGGCATTACTGACATTTTATATATTACACTTGCAGCGATTTAACTCCGGCAACAGATTAAGAAATCCTTATCCATGAATACAAATTTATTTTCGCCAAAATATTTCTGGACTCAATAAAACGTTGTCATGACGTTTGGTTTAGTATTGAATATTCATTAAGTAGGTCGAGTTTTATTGAGTGTAAAATTGCTGGGAAAAAAATCAGTCTATACTGATTTATGTTGCGCTATAATATATAAGGTTGAAAATTCCAACCTACAGTATAAATTTACATGTGCTAATTCTTGTAAATGGCATTTATGTAGAATTGGTAATCCGATTCTTTTATGTAATTTAAGTACCGACTAAAGAGGTTTATCAGAGAAGATTATATTTCATCCAGCCCACGCATACTTATCTCCCTATCATATAGCCACAACCATTATATATATATATATATATATATATATATATATATATATATATATATATATATATATATATATATGTTGTTAAACAGCACAGCATTTTCTTGTTTGACAATTTTCCGTTTTATTTTTTCCAGTTTTCGAATAATCCTTCTTGTGTTATATGTAAAATGGTGTAAAAGTGTTCCGCAGTCTGCGAGCGCTTTCGGCGTTTCCGCCATCGTCTGGCTGGTTATATAAAAAGTCGTTTTAAAATTACGTCGAATGATAAGGTCGCGTTTTAAAATTACATCGTACTATAAGATCGTTTTTGGCTTATGTGGGCTATTTATATACAAATTTATTGGACAGTTTTTTTTTTCTTTTTTTATATATACATTTTTATATATATATATTTTTATATATACATTAACAGAGGCATTTTAAAATATTTTTGCTGGATTCATAATTTATATTGTTTATTTTGGGTTGTCTCACTTTTATATACAATGCCTCCAACACCTTTAGTCTCCTAACGTTAGAGTCTGTTTGTAAAATGTTGGTATTTTCTACCATGATGTTTCTAAATTGAGAATGCTGGCAGCCATGTTTTTTTTAAATGTTGCGCGATAGAGCTAGTATCGGAAAGATGAAGCGTTAGTCTACGGGACAACGTGTTGGTCGTATGACCAATGTAAGAGGTTTTAAAGCACGACCTTATCATTCGACGTAATTTTAAAACGACTTTTTATATAACCAGCCAGACGATGGCGGAAACGCCGAAAGCGCTCGCAGACTACGGAACACTTTTACACCATTTTACATATAACACAAGAAGGATTATTCGAAAACTGGAAACAATAAAACGGAAAATTGTCAAACAAGAAAATGCTGTGCTGTTTAACAACATATGCTTAAAGGAGAATATGCTGCCTAAATATACACAATATATATATATATATATATATATATATATATATATATATATATATATATATATATATATATAAGTGAAAGTGTGTGTCTGTGTGTGTACATTTCCCTACGCAATAGCTCTGTCAATTTTCAGTCTTAGGGATCATAATAGGGGTCAAAGTTTGTAAAAATTGACCGCTTTTTTTTTTTTTTGGTCAACATACACCTCCAAATACCCGGGCAAGCCGGGCACCCATGCTAGTCTATCTATAAAAATGAACGTGTATGTATCTGTCTATCTGTGTATCTGTGTGTCTGTGTGTGTACATTTCCCTACGCAATAACTGTCAATTTTTAGTCTACAGACTCGAAATTTGATATACAGGTACTGAGATTTGGGAAAAACCATGTGATCGGTTTTCGGCCTGAAATTTGGCGACTAAGGGTTCAAAGTTCAACGATTTGCCTATGCGAACTCTCCCAAACTCCTCCGAAAATTTTGGGTCTAAACACTTGAAATCTTTAGTATTGGTTCCTTGGACATGGATCTAACTTAATAACTCAATTTGAACCCAAAATAATACTTTTTAGGGGTCATATTAGGGGTCACAGTTAAAAAAACAATGACCGCTTTTTTTGTGCTCAACATACACCCCCAAATACCCGGGCAACGCTAGGCACCCATGCTAGTATATCTATAAAAGTGAACGTGTCTGTGTGTCTGTCTGTGTACATTTCCCTACGCAATAGCTCTGCCAATTTTTAGTCTACAGACTCGAAATTTGATATACAGGGTACTGAGATTTGGGAAATCTATGTAATCGGTTGTTGGCCAGAAATTGGGCTGTTAAGGCGTAAAAGTTCAACGATTTGACCTTTAAGAATTCTACCAAACTCCTCCAATAGTTTTGGGTCTAAGCACTTGAAATTTTAGATATAGGTTCCTTGAACATGGATCTAACTTAATAATTTGAGCCTAAAACAATAATTGTGAAGGGGTCATAATAGGGGTCAAAGTTAAATAAAATGACCGTGTTTTTTTTTGCTCAACAGACACATCCGAACACCCGGGCAACGCCAAGCTGAAATTCTAGTATATATATATATATATATATATATATATATATATATATATATATATATATATATAAAGCGACGTATGTAACTACTTTATTACAGTTTCACTATAAGTTTTATAACCGGAAATGCATTCCCATCATGCAACATGTCTGTATACATGACTGTGTGAATAAACTAGGTAGAGTCGCATTTCAACGTTAACATGTTCAACGCCTTTTTTTTCAGAATTCTTTTCTATGATATTACGTCACAAAATGATCTACTTGATTTTTAAATATTCACAGATTATTAGTAAACATTTTTAAAGAGTAAACATTCCTTAAGATTATGTTGTAATTGAGTGCACGGTTTATCACCTTTATCCAAAATGTTTGAATCTATTAAAAATACTATAGGTTAATTATTTATGTTATTTATATCAAAACTCAATCTCAAACACACACATATATATATATAACACAAATTTAAGACCAAATTATATTTTATATGAATTTATTGTTCGACAGAATACTCTTATAATTTATATTAAAATTTCCTTAATCCGCAGAGTTTCAAAGAAATACGTTCTTCTCATTAGAGAAGCTATGGAACTGCTGGTACTGGCATTAACTGAAACAGCATTACATGAAAGCTAGTAAACATAATGCCAAACAATTTTCGTGCAAAGGGGTCATAAAATAGAGGGAAAAATAAAAGAATACCTTCATATGCAACGATTAAAATAAACAGATGAAATGATATGGAGAGGTTAAGTATTTTCAAGACGGAATGATGACAAGAAGACAATGTTTCCAGAGGAAGAATCTTGAATTATACTGTTGACAAATAGATTCAAATTAAAATCCAAAATGTGTGTAATACCCCAAAGACGTAATCAAGGTGTTAAGAAAAATCCGTTTGCTAGTAGTTGAGGAAAAATTATTTCAAATCGTCAAAGTTTTCTTCACTTAAAGAAAAACTAGCCGGCATCACAACTCGCTATATATATATATATATATATATATATATATATATATATATATATATATATATATATATATATATATTCTAAATATCAATTAGTAGCCTTGTTTGTGTACAACTATCCAACAGCCCACACAACTGGACTAATAATGACCAATCCTGACATTACGATGGTCGACCTAGGAATGGTGCACACCATTTCTCAAGATTAAAGTTCAAGGTTCAGGCCCTATTTCGTGCAGCTTTTTATAACTCCTCCAACTAGGGAAGATACGAACTTCAACTGTATGTACACCATTTCTAAATATGGGAGATTATGAACAACCGCAGCAAATATAGCTTTAACCTTTGATCTTCCTTTTGAAAATAATTAACATTACGTTTAATACCCGGCAACGCCGGGTACATGTGCTATTACACACACACACACCCGCACACGTGTGCGTGTGTGTGTGTGTGTGTGTGTGTGTGTGTGTGTGTAATAGCATATATGTATGCTAATACCCTAACACACACACACATAGAATTAAACAGTTAAAAATATAATGTAATATTAACGAAGGAAGTATTTCTGAATCTCCAAGTGCATTGCTAAGACGGCTTTTCAGTAGATATCGATGGAGTTGGGATTTTCGGCCATAATCTGGATAGAAAACACGTTAATTTTTATATTCCGATTTAAAAATAATATTTTAATGTTTCATAAGCTTCTCTTCCAGCAAGGAAGAAGGCAGCAAGAAACTCTCAAAGGATATTTTAGTAGTGCTCTGAAGGCATACTTAATATTTTTTTGGTGGTTTCAGTAACGCACTTAAAGAAGTCAATAAATATATGATTACAATATTAATCTTAGTAAGTGCTATATAGTAATCATAACCTGACCAACATCCCAGGAAAAGCAAGCATGTTTAAACGCAACATTTAAAAACACTAATCAGTTTAGACAGAACAGGTGTATTAAAACGTAGTACCGGAAGAACTTTGTTGTCTTTTGTAAACTCAGCATTGTCCTGTTGTAAGAATGCATTATTATATTTGCTTAATTGTATAAGCTAATTAAAATTACTCAATATTCTGGATAGAACAGGTGTATTTTTTCGACGTTCCACGCGAGTCATAAATATCTTAGATTGATCTTACTCAGAACCGGTGTTTTTAACCAGCACGTTGCTCGGAGGAAGAAATGTCACTGCATTTTGTTACACTATTGCATACAGGAAAAGCTATTTTGCACTGTAGATATTCTGGTTTTATTATTAAGGATGTCGGTTCAGAAGAAACTGTTGTGCGGGAGCAATAATTATAAAACTGTACAGAAAAACAGTAGTGAGGAATGGGCTGGGTGTAGACAGAGAGAGAGTGCAAACAGGGATGTGAGAAAATGGCGGAACGCGTAGATAGCTAAAGACAAAGATACAGATTGATATTGGTAGAGAGATAAGAGTTTTAATATAAACAGCATTAATACACTTCTTTCTTTATATTGCTCAAAGCTAAACCGGTTAACTTTCTTAATTATTAATACTTTGAAATGTCACCATCGGGAAATTATATTCACTTGGATTTCAAATTATGTGAATGCAATATGAATAAGACTAATAATTATAACATTTAAAATAGTTTATTCAGTTTGGGTTATTCTTAAATATGTTTAAACATAATATGCCAATTCATACGCAGGGTTATATATAAATGCAACTGAAATATTTATGTCATGTTTTTATTAATGTAATTTATTATCTATAATGTTATTTATTTTCGTGGGTCCTGGATATGACCTTAAACTATATCCGATGGTGAGGTCCCAGCTTGCGGGCTTTGGGGAGTGTGGAGCCATCCCTTAATTGCCATTGCTCCCAGGTCCACTCTGACCTGGAGTGGTAGTACCTGTTAGGGTTCCAACTATGGGTTAAATAGAAACCGACTTGAAAAAGAAATCAAAAACAAATATATTCTATTAAAAAATGATTTATCCGAATCACTGCATTCAGCATTATATAACCTGAAAAGGGTTGATATGCAGTAAAACAAAAACCAACTAACCAATTTATTTTCATGAATATGAAATAGGGATTAATTTGAAATAAGGGTAAAAGTGTTCACTTATAGGCCAATG
>NC_136484.1:164774374-164819374 GCF_053919585.1 Euprymna scolopes | reverse complement strand
AACCAAAAAGGGGAGATATAAACTATGAGAAATATTTCGAATCAAGTTTCCCTTGCTGTTATTTCAGATCATTTGAAACCAAAACAAATTTTAGTCTCCCCTCTATCAAGACTAGAGGTTTGGGGGAAATATAAGATATTTTGTAATTTATATACAAAACTAGAAAACTATTTGACTATGATTGAAACGTTGGTAATAGTGCAGCATCTGACCCCCCAATTCTTTTAAAATTTCAATTATTTCAGGTTTTCGATGGTGATGAAAACAGACAAAGTTTAAAATTCCAGGAAACAAGTAGTTTCTAAGACATGAAGAGATTATATTTTTAAAAAGTATTTCACGTTAAATGGACACCCACTTTATAGCAACATTGTTGGAGGGGGTGGATCGTCCGTTATTTTTAGGAGAGTGTGTATTTCGTAATTGTGAGCTGGAAGACCAATACAATACCTACCTTAAATTCTATTTTCTATAGGTTTCGGATATGCTGATAACGAATATCGCATTTTAATTTCCGAAAATGAGTATTTTTTTTCGGGTATTAAGCAATAGGGTTCTTTGTTTCTTTATATTATAAGTTGTGGCTATTGGTGTACACGCAAGCACGCATATTTTTACTTTATACTCGAAAAATTTTCTTATTAACGCAGATTAACATGCGATATTCGTTTTCAACACAGCCGAAAACATACCAAAAACGCATTTTTAAGAAAGTTTTTTGTTGGTCTAACAGTCCATAAAAAACCGACCACTCAAAAAACTACCCCCCAGCAGCTTCAAAAACCTATTGGATAGTGGTAATTTGAAAGAAATGGAAACATTTTATGGCTGTAAAAATGTTCCAACATGGACGATGGCTGATCCCCTTAATGTGCGACCTTACGAGCAAATGTCACATAGCCCACTAAATAATTCAGGTCATTAGCTTTTCACCAAGCCTTCATTTGTAAAATTCTAGCATTAGTCGCTGAGTATCTGAACTTAAAAAATAGATGAAAAGGTAATATACATATATATATATATATATATATATATATATATATATATATATATATATATATATATATATATATATACATAAAATTCAAACAGTTAATAAATGCTCATTATATCAGCGTTCACCGTTGTTGGTGACAGTAAGTGAACAATTCGCAAAGCAAGGTAGCTCAATATTGCAAAATTGTTATTTTGCTTCAAAAGGTGGGTGTCGTGTTCTTTACGAGAACGTTAATGCCATCATCTCGAAAAGATGTTCTACCCCCACCCATCATCATAATAATAATGTAATTTACAATTTGAATGTAGTTGCACTGCCAACTATGTGGGTCGAACAACATTTAGATTGGATCGAGGTATCCACCAACACGTACCTACTAAAATCAGAAATGGGACATACCAAGCAACAGACTTACTTGATAACACATACGGGCCTTCCAACACTGATCATCTCATTAAACACCCGTCATGTGCAGCGCACTTTAGTACGAACTCATTTTCAATCCGGAGTCGTGCTCACTCATTATTCCATTTAAAGATATTAGAAACTGTTCAAGTTCGGTTGAGGAGCCCTTCTTTGTAAACAGAGAGAACCTCTCTTAGGTTTAAGCGTTATTAGTCTCTAGTATATTCGAAAAATATCATAACGTTGCTTTATTTTTATCGCTTTCCTCCAATCTTCCTTTTTTTCTTCTCAAGACATCACGTAACTCAATGTAATTTTATTTTAAATAGTACATATTTTCGATTAAACCTTTAAAAAATATCTATCGATACAGCTTTCAGAAAGCGAGAGAAAAACCGGTCAGCTGACTCCCCCATTTTTTCTATTCTCTTCATCCCGTTTACTTTATTTTAAAGCGTTTTTAATCATGAATTCTAAAATCTTCCCTTCATGCTTGCGATATATATATATATATATATATATATATATATATATATATATATATATATATATACACACTTGTAGCAAAATTGAATGTTGAAATTTCATATCTTTGGTTCTATGGGACGAAATTACATGAAATTTTGGCCGTCTTTTTTGAAAATAATACTATTCTATGGTTGAAATCTTGTGACAATTGTTCAAAACAAACCTATATTCTCAAACCAGTAAAATATGCTAAATTTGCCTACATTTGTATATACAGTGGCATGGCAAGCCAGCATTAGTTTTGCTGCTTTGGGATAAATTTTGCTTGAGTTTTTTTTGGTTGGTTGTCATACCTGTGGCATTGCCAGCCCATTTATATATATCGATATATCTATAAAAGTGAAATTGTCTGTGTTTATATTTCCCTACCAGACTACTCTGTCAATTTTCAGTCTACAGACTCGAGATTTGACATGAGGGCTTTTGAGATTTGCGATAATCTTTTTTATTTGTTTTCGACCAGAAATTTTGCTGTCAAGGGGTCAAAGTTCAACGATTAAACCGTTGAAATCTCTACCAACTCCTCTACTAATTTTGAATCTAAACACTTGAAAATTTAGATGTTGGTTACTCAAACATTGATCATATTTTTAAATTTAATTTTAGCCCAAAAATATAATAGTTTAGGGGACAAATTCGAGTTAAAGTTTTAAAAAAAGTTGACCTCTGCGATCTCTACCCAATTAATCAGCCAATTTTTTGTTTAAACATTTGAAATTTTACATAAAGTGTATTCAGAAATATGGCAAGCTTTTTGATTGTTTTTTTCCGAGAATTTGGCTGCGAAGGGACCGAAGTTCAAAAGATTTGACCTTTGCGCTCTACAGCAAATTATTCAGCTAATTTTGGGTCTAAACGTTTGTAAATTTTACATAAAGGGTATTCAGACATGCGGCAAGCGTTTTAATCAGTTTTTGGGAGATAATTTGGCTGCCAAGAGGTCAAAATTGATAGAGATTATCTTTACTCTACCAAACTCCTCCGCCAGTTTTGGGTCTAAACACTTGAAATGTAGGTTACCTGGACATGAATCAAACTTTTAATATATATATATCTCCCCACCCCGTCCGCCATAAGCACCGAATCCCGAATGTCAAGAGTCAGTGAGTGGAAAACCTTCCAACGCGATGTAGGTGCCTTTTGGCTAAGAAGAAATACGTTTAATGCATATCTGACCACTCCCAACCAGTATTTTAAAAAAATATTTCAGTGCTATATTGTCTGTATTATAATTATTTTGTTGGGTGTATCTCTTGGAAAGAAGAAAAGTTTAATGCTTTTAAACGGAAATTATAGTAATCTATTCCATTGTCATTTCATTCGTAAATATGGGAGGGGAATTTATTTTCAAAGATCTTTAATTTCGAATTAGAGCGACAGACTTTTACTAAGTAAATATCAATAAGTCCTTTACCCCCCTTTTTATTTATTAAAAACATTTTTGATGGAGAGTAGACAACGTATTGTGAATGCGTAATCGGCAGCTCTCGTTACTTATTTGTCCATCAGTCCTCATTTCCAATGAGTGACTTTACTGACAAAGGGTGAAGAAAAAGCTTTCCAGGACGGCAGTACTTCGTAAACAGTGACCTGAGATGAGGGAAATCTTCTGTTTCTATATCTATCCTTGTGGCCATGTCACTAGTAAGGGTGCTGGTGGTAAACGTTTCATCTGGGTTGACGTTATCCGCTTGATAGTCAGGGACTCGAACCTTGAATTAACCACTAAGGAGGCTATCATATCAGCAGGTGCAAAATACTGGGGCTGCTGTATTGCCATCTGGTGAATGGAATCTGGACCATGCAGTAGTTTCTAGTGGGGCCTCTCGATGCCATACTAGTGGGTAATTGTTACGACTTTACCTTATCATGGTTACAAAAATAGATTTGCTCTCTTTCTCTCTCCTACTTTCCCTCTCGGTCCTGCTCAAAAAAAGTCTGTCGGCCTGTTCCAAAAATCCCAATACTAAACATGAAATATCTCCAGAAAACTAAACCTAGAACCCTATACTCCAATGTAGACCCCTACTACCATGTCTCCTTCTCCAACATCAGGGGTCTACATTCCAACCTTCCAGAGGTGTAAACCCAATTACAGGGACAAAACCAGGCATATTCTTCCTTAGTAAAACTGGCATAAGGCCGATCACTTCCCTTGACGAATTAATAATTAAATGATACTCTAACATTCCGTGTGGTAGGGATATATCCAGTGAAGAACCTAATTTACCTTATATGTGCTTCTGGGTTGCACTTGCTTACACCACTGCATTTATATTTGCTCTCTATCGCCCCCACAACAGCGGAGTTGCTATCTTTAAGAGCATATCTGAGAAAATTGACCACATCCTGTCTTCTCACCCTTCAGCTAATATCCATATTTGTGGTGACTTCAATGTCCACAATGTGGAATGGCTGACCCACTCTAACAATACAGATGATGAGGGGAGGTTCTGCCATGATTTTGCCATTGCCTATGACCTCACCCAGATTGTTCATGAACTCACCTGAGTGCCGATACTTCCGGTCAGTATGCTAGCCTTCTAGACCTTTTTCTCACAACTTCCCCTGAGCAATGTTCAAGTTCCGTTCTTTATTCTCTGGGATCTTCCGACCACTCGGTTGTATCAGTTAAGAAAAAAAATGAAATGCAATAAGTCTTCAGATGTACCTCTCCACCGTACTGTATATTTATACTCTACGGCTAACTGGGATAGCTTGCGTACACTTATATCCGATCTACCACTGCATTCCATGTTTAAAAAGGATGTGTCCTCCATAGTATCAGACCTGACCGAATGGTTAATTGTAGGCATAGGCTGATTCATACCATCTGAAAAATTTAAACCAAAACTTATCAAGGCCCGGAAGCCACTCAGAGATAAGGGTTATTGCAAGTACATTACGTTAGTGGAGATTTGATGAAGTGTTTACTTAAGGGGATGGTTCATTAGGAATTTGTTAACATTGGACTTGAAGACATCCAGGTTGTAGTCCGGTGGGAAGCAAGCAGACGGAACAGTATGCGACTGAGAAATATGCACCGTTGAATCTCTGGCAAAAGTGCACTGAGTATGGTGTTTACTATGCAGAAGAACGAAGTATGTAGTTTAAAAGGTCGCCCGTTTTAAAGTACCACTCTTGTCTTCGTAGCTCTTCAACTGTTTCCGTTAAGAAATAAGAGGGTTTACTTTTTGAACATCTCCCGTACAAGAAAGTGAGCGTATAAAAAAGCAATTTAATTAATACGCTCTTATATCTGGTCAAATCTCTATTGAGCAAAATAACGAAATATCCTATTGTTAGATATATGGAATATGTGATTGCATATTTTGTAGATTCTTTCTTATCCTACTGTAGCTAATATCCAGAATAGAGTTTTACAATAAGGACATTACCTTACCCGAAAAATATAAATAATAATGCACCTTCTTTTGCTTTCTTAAATTACATATTGGTGTCGTTTCTTTTATCTTCTTTGTACTAAGGAAATTGGCTAAAGAACCCAAGGCGACGATTCCTTTCTGAAAAAAAAAAATGGTTAATTCAATTTTCGAGAATAATAATGAAAGATATGAAGATTTCAAATTGGAACGTAAAACAAAATTTAAAAAAAAGATGTCTGCATGTTTTTTTTTCCATAAACAGTTTCGCTGTATCATAACTCGTCAATGTGGTTGAACATTCAAGTAACTAACATTGAAATCGATACCAGACTCTCAACGCAACAGGTTGCGCTTCTACTCCTTATCAGACATCTATTCCAAATAAGCGAAATTTAAATGCAAACATTGTTACTTCTTGAGGACTCCAATTATTTACATAATGGGCAATGCATTTATAGCTCGGGGTTTTACTAAACAGAAAGCTCAACCCAAGAAAGAACTGGACAGCTAATTCATCCGTAGACAGACTGCTTTTAATTAAATACATTCAAAAAGCCATTATCGGTGTCAGCGATTTATTTATTTATTTTCAAATGGAGCAGGACCTAAATATTTCAGTCTCAATAGATTTACCTCAATGAAGGAGACATTTTCTTTTCTTGGCGACTTATCTGTGATCCATAGCTTTATAATAAAGCATATGCGTTTTGGGTTTGCTTCATTGTATGTTAAACCATCTGCGTGTTAATAATACGGGTGTATTAACACTTTCGCTTTTATCGTTACACATATACCGTGCATAAATATATACAGATAAATACGTATATATACATTAATATACATACAGAAAATAAGGCAACTGTAATTGTATAACAATTACTATTTATGCATACACATAAATATACCTATATATGTATTTGATTTCTCAGTTCATAATAGAATTCACAGCATTTGCGAACGCATTGCTCAATATAAAACGAATACAGCTTTCTGATAATAATACTAAAACCAATTTTTAAGTCCTTACTGATATTAGATATTAACATATTTATCACGTAATATCATATATAAAGAATGATGTGGAAATATGAAACTATTTGATAAATGCACATAAGCAGGTGAGAGAAAAATCAAGATAAAAAGTTTCGACTATTTTTCTGCCAATTTCGTTTCCTTGGAAACACTTAAAAGTATCCGTTTGAATGAGAATCAACAAATCTATGGAGAAACAAACACGAACACACAATCTTATGTCTAGACGAGTTATGAATTGTTTATCAGAAGCATGTTGCAGATAAATATTGTAACAGAACACGAACTGTTGGCACGATAGAATAGAAACCACGTACAGAAAAAAATTAAACTCTCTCTCTCTCTCCCTCTCTCTCTATGCAAATGTGCGTGTTTATCTATGTGTATGTGCATATGTAAATGTGTGTGCATGTGTGTATGTATATTTTTACTCCTAGAAATCCGAAAAAAACTTAGCTAACAAGAAAGCGTGAAAGAAAGTTAATAAATATATAAACCCTGTGTATAGGTTTATTGCAGGTAAATATATTTTTTTTTATTTTAAAATTGATAGGAAACGCAGAGAAGCGAAATTTGGTACACCTATAGAGCATAACAAAATAATTTATTTCCCTGATTTTTGTGGAACCTGAACAAACATTTTGAACATTGGCTAATTTTTCTATGTTCTTGTAATTTTAAGTGTGTATCACTTTTTTGTATGCCTCCCAAAATATCTGAAAAGTTACGTGTTGTTGCGGGTCTTGCAGATGGTTTATCTCTCGTGGATCTACCCAAGGAGCTTGGAAGAAATCGAAAAACGTTGTTGTCATTCGTTAAAAATCCGAGGACAAACAAAACAAGAAAATCAGTTTCTGCTCGTGATGTTAAAATAATTCACTGTCAACTTATCAAGCAGCCGGGCAGCAACAATGCTACTATATATTACAAGTCTGGAATACTTTCCTTGTCCAGAAACACACGCTGAAATGTCTTAAACAAATTGCAACAAGCAATAAGCCCATAGCAAGACCAGCTTTAAACCAAACTCATTTGGAAAAAAAATTGGGATTGGGCTTAGAAATACGTGAAAACCAGCTTTGAAAATGTTCTTTTAACCGATGAGGCCAGAGCAAGCCTTGGTGGACCAGATGCATGGGACTAAGTTTGGAATCCTCTTAAATTTCCTACCCCTCATCGATTCCGCCATCAACAGGGCGGTGGAGGTGTAATGTTTAGGGCTGCATTAATCTGCGATGAACTAATTAGACTATTTCGAATGCCAGAAAGTGTAAAACTGACAAACCAGTCTCTTATTTTATTTTTAAATGAGCATTTGTCACCGTAGCTTGATTATTTTCCATTGGCGCGTCATCACAAATTGATTTTTATGCGTTATCCCACTCAGTCAACGCTACGATATCCTACCAAAAGTCATTAGGGATTAGTGGAGAAAATTTGATTACATGGCCATCTTGTTCTCCAGATATAAACACAATTGAGGAACTCTGGTTAATAATAAAGATGAACGTTTATGAAGGCAGTGTTCAATTTTCGTCGAAAGATGACATTTGGAAGAAGATTTTGGAAGTGCCCTATAGCATCATATCATTTCAAATTCGCCGATTGACATTAGTTGACCAGAGACTATTCAAAGTTATTTTGAAGCATGGGATTTAATAAATAATTATTTCCTTAAACAAAATAATGTGGAATTCGTTCTTGCTTTTGGTTAATATTCTTACTGGATATGTTCTTTATTTCATATAAATAGAAACATGAAATTAGAATATTGTTTATTACCGAAAATATACATTTTTAGACACTTGCAATAAATTGATACACACTTGATATTAACAGAAAATAAAAATTTAGAATAACTGTCAAAATATTTGTTCAAATTCCGCAAAAATCAGGAACTTTGTTATGCTGTGCCAGTGTACAAAATTTTGCTTCTCTGCGTTTCATAACAATTTCAAAATTAAAAGAATATTGATCTGCAATAAAGCGATATACAGGGTTTATATATATCATGTCAGTGAAAGTCTTATGCTAATTGTATATGTATGCCGAGCGCAAAGTAAACAAACAAACATAACAAAAGAAAATATTAGTTTGTCCACAAACGGGAGAAAAATGAGAAAAAAATGGGGTACATCTAGCCCCTTGAATTTTCTTTTTTTTCTTTGTATGAGATAATATGAGTTCATATTTTATGTAGTCGCATCATTTGCGTTTAGCAGTTTTCCATTTTTTTTACCATCTGGAGCAAATTGTTGCTGGCCGAAAACATATTTTTGTTTAATATATTTAATCTATTTCTGTATTGATTATTTTTGTTCGTCTCTTTTAAAAAGACAGCAGAAAATACGCCGTCTTCATTTCTTGGCGTATCGTTTACTTCAGCCTCGAATCATGGCGGAAACTCGCTGAACTTTTTCTCTGTCTGTCGTTTAGCAACTTTTCGGTCCTCGTTTTCCTTTTTCTTCTTCACGGCTCATAACTCTTCATATGCATTCTGCCCATTGTATTCCCTTTTTATTATACACTTAAAGATTCTCTCCCTCTCTTTCTCCCCCTTTACATTTTTGTTTTCACATGCGCGTCCCCTTATGCATGTGTGCTGACTAACATATCTTATTTTTTTGTTTGAAACGACTGCTCGCTCTCTGTTTATTCTTTTTCTTTTTGTTGTACATTTTGTCATATCGTCGACAAATCAATACAAAATAAATATGACACATCCGCTCGGTAAAAAAAAAAAAAAAAAAAAAAAAATTTCTTTATATTTTTATTTTAATATGCATAATCCAATTTTGGGATTACGTGACAGTATGTCCGTATGTGTATATATGCATGTATGTGCATATGTGTATGTGCATATTTATTGATTAAAAGAGCGTCAACGGCAGCGTCAGGGATTGTTCATCTAAAGTATAAAGGTGTATTGGCAAGTAGAAGGTTTCTACAAGCATAATCACTTAGAAATCTACGACCCTTTCAACATTCACCGCTAAAAATAGGAATATACTCAGGAGTGGTATTAAACAAACGACTGAAAATTTCCGGTTACTCAGTTCGGACGTCATCATAATATATGTTTTGATTCTACCTATAATTTTTATATGAATTAAAGAATACATTTTAATTCGTTTTAATATTTGAAGCAAATCCGTACATTTATCGATATGCTGTTCGTCTAACTCATTACACACACACACACACACACACACACACACACACACACACACACACACATACACACACACACACACACGAACAATTAATGATTTAAAAAAAAATGCCATTCAGTAGGGACCCAACAATGGAAGACCAGATAGGAACACAAAATTGTATTTAGACCATGAAATCTTACTTTGGTTGAACTTCTGGGGGTTTCTGGTGTAGTGGATAGATGCGTTGAGTTTCTACGGTTCTGTGTGAGCATTGACCAGATATAGCGTTTTCAATCTTACCCAAGCAGGCTATAAGATGAGTTAGACAAAAGGTGGTGAAACAACAAATATGGAAGACAGTAATTATTGAGGATAAGTTACAAGACTCATCATTTCTATCCCATCGCAGTCAATCACCTGCAAAAGGTCAGAGGATGAGTTGACCGAAACGTGGCGAAACAACAACTATGAAAATGAGCATAACCGTCGGCAAAGGAATGGATGTAGAAATTATAAAGCCTCATATTAAGGGGTCTAAAAACCAAGAAAAACAAAGCTCAAATTTTAAATATTTATAAGGAAATATCAACGTAATCTACCGGTAAGGTATTCAATATCAACAAACAATATTAAAAAGAGACGTTAGTTAAATCTGATTATAAAGGCATTATTATTTGCTTAGAGTGCATTGGATGTGATTCGGATGGAAAATTTGTAAATATAGCACACACCAAACGTTTACCATGAAAACTACATGAAAAGAAATGTATATTTAACTGATAATTTATATACATCAACTCAAACCACAAAAATCAATACAAACAAATATTTATAAATGATAGTAACAAGAAGGATACAGAAGGTCATTGCATATGGTTTAATATAGAAAACATACTTCAAACAGTTATCCGAGAAAGTTCTAGCAAACTATTGAAAAAATCCCTAAAGCAAGACAATAAGAGATTATGCATAAAACATACACAGTAATACAATTAAAGTTAACATTAATCACTTTATATTTATAAAAAGCTACGGTAGTTGAAACTAACATATATCGTAAAATTGAATTATCAAATAAATTTCAAACCCTCGATTTCAGGCATTGTAAACATGTTAATGAATATCCATTAAAAGAGAAATGTCTAATCTCAGTTTTTAATATAATGAATGTATTAAATGTATGGAATGCATTTTAATAAAAAATATTGATAGCGTATAACTAGTATCCACCGATATTGACTTTTAATCAAAGTAGGAAAATTACGTATATCCTTTTAAAATAAGATTGAATGCTGATCTTAATAACCTGCCATCGTTGGCTAAATAATTTAGAAAACTATAATGTAACTTATGTTTGACGTTCATCTCCGTCACCAACTGTTATGTTTGCAGGTTGAACAAAATAACGTATAAGGCAATACAAATGAAGACTCAACAAACAAAGGTAGATCAATATGAAGTGTATTAGGAAAAGTATATTTACAGTATATTTACATAATGGTTGTCAAGTAAGAGAGTCTTGGCTGGAGAACATATCTGCTCTCGGCTCGGCCTTCGGTGGTTTCCGGTTAACATACCCTCAGACAAACCGAGTCTTGCTATTTTTGTGTAATATTATCCACATATGTAAATGAGTGGGTGCCACCACAACTGTAATGATATCTCTGCGAATTGAAACAGTCTATTGAAGACATAGCAAATAAATATAATGCTGATAATAAATGTAACCATTGCAGCGTTCAATCTTACACTATAATAACGCCTGAAGGTTTTTTCCGAAAAAAAGAAATCGTCTACACTTGTATACATCGTTCAGAATTAGCATTTTTAATTTAGCCTTAATTAAGAAATAAAAATAATGTTTTGAAAGTAAATTCGTGCGATTTGAATAAAACTACTAACTTTTTGCTGGTTATAAACACTAAATTACTAAATAATTATTATTAGAAATAATAAAAAAGCGCGTAATTATTATAATATTAAATCTATCTATATATCTAAAGACATAAGAATGAATAAACGTCTTAACCTATATACTCATCGAATCTACAGATTTAAAATTTAGCATATATGATATTCAGACAGGTAGAAAACGTTTTAATCTGTTTTCATTCTGAATAAAGATCTACTAAGTGGTAAAAAGTGAAAAAATTGTATATGGAAGTAATCAGATCTTATGTTTTCTGTTTGAGGAATGCGCATGCGTGAATAGTTCACATTTCAGTTTACTTATTTTAAGAACAAGTAGTTTGAAAACATCATCAAAATATCGTGTGGTGGTAGTTTAATGATTATCGTACTTGACAAACTGTCTTTATGTTTTGGTTTCGATTTTAGCTCTAATATTTTTATGTTTTTTACTTACAAGAAGAGTACTTTATAGAAAAAAATACATGCATGCACATGTCTCAGTGTTTGTATTAATTAAAATATAATAGTTATGCGAATTTTACAACCGAGCAACGTCGGGCGACCTGCTAGTATATCTATAAAAGTGAAAATGCGCGCACGCGCGTGTGAGAGAGACAGAGAGAGAGAAACTTTGTAATCGTTTTTCATCTAGTAAAAAGGGCTTCCAAGTCGTCAAAACTGAAAAACTTGGTACGTGGTAATCGTCGGATTTTTCTGTTTTCTGTTTCACGACTGCGCATGCGTGAATGGTTTACATTGCAGCTTTCTCATGTTAAATATAAGTCCATTAAAAACGTTTTGTAAACAGCGTGTAGCGATGGCCGAATGGTTATTGTATTTGACGCACTGTCTTTAGGTTTTAGTTTCAATCTCAGCTCCAGTATTTTTATTTTTACTTACAAAAAGTGGACTGTTTAGAAAAATATAATACTTTGCATGTATATGTCTCAGTGTCTGTATTAATTAAAATATAATATTTATGCGTATTTTGCGACCGGGATACGCAGGGCAGTCTACTAGCATGATATATAGTTTACTTTGAAATACGTATATAACAAGAGATAAAAAGATTATGGCATGAAGTTCGAAATTTTCTACATTGTGTTACAGATTATGTAGTTTATAATTATTTTTCCTTTCCTTTTTACCTTGTCGCTATTTTCTTTATCGTTTATTTTACATTTATTTTTTTAATTTTCTATTCGTATTAAATTTTTACGCTTTACAATATAATTGCAACGTTCAGAAAATACGTATTTTTGCTGACTCTTTCAGTGTCAAATATGGCGTTTATCTATGAAAGTAAATAGAAACACATTTTTCTATTAAACATGCATATATAAATACTTGACAGGAGTCTTATTATTTTTGTTTTTATATTCTAATATTTGGCCTTTATTTCTAAAGTAAATCCAATAAATAGATCTCTATATTTTGAGAACCTAACAACACACTAGATTGAAAAAAAATAAAAGGAAATGGTAACTTTTATTATGTATTATGTATGTAGCTCTGCTAATAATACACACCTGGTGTTCAGTATAATATTTATCAGGAGTTTACAATTACGTATACAATAGTGACTTTAAAATAAAAAAGATAAAAGTAACATAGTGACTGTTATATCTTACCGCAGGGAGTCCAGCCTTCACGTTAGGTAGGTAGCAGCTCATAAGGAAAGAAACGTAACACTTACGAACAAATGAGGAAACATTTTACTTTTACATAATGATATAAGCTTATTAAGAGATACGCACACACACGTAACTACAATTCAAACATAATAGATGAAAGTTAAAAGTCCAAATATGATAATCGATGAACGGTAATAATGTTCATCTCGACATTTTTGAAGTCATTTTGTTTTCCCTCCACTGTCCACTTCCGTTCGTTCATCTCGCGAAAAATCGCGAGAAATTAAAGTTTAGGACTAACGGACAAAGGGAGGCGACTTTGCCCAAAGACGTTACTCCCCTTTGCATTATAAATTTGTCTGATCCCAACAGTAACGTTTGTCATATGCGATGAAAAAAAACTAATTACATGATTCGATGACTAAAGTACGCAGACAAAGGTTTTAAAAGAATGTTTAACCCTTTGCAAATATATTTATTATATATTTATATAATTTATTTTAATATTTATTTTCTGATAAGGAAAATGAAGTCTGTTTCCTTACGTAAAAGTATATAAACCTAAACAATAATTACTCATTAACAGATATGGAATCGAAAATAAATTTCTCCTATAGATTCTTTCAAGCATTATTGTTTAATACTTATTTATATGACTGCTTTAACCGTTAACATACCTTTAATTTGCAAAGCAATAATTCACACACATCTATCTATCTATCTCTCTCTCTCTCTCTCTATATATATATATATATATGTACAACCCAAGCACGTTGACACATCGGTTCTCGCCAAATCACCGAAGTTAAGCACCGTTGGGCCTGGACAATACCAGATGTGTGACTATTTGGGAAGGCTAGGTGCTGTATGTACCCGCCAATCGTAAAAGTTTCCAGATTACTATCTGGGGGCGCATTAATTCTACTGGGAGTAATCCACCCCCAGTCTTCGTTAAGGCATGTATCTGAGAGAAGGAAACTCTGATGTAAAAATCTGCAGTCCACTGTATACTCTCTCTTGTGGCCATCATTTTTATTGAAACAGGTTAGCAGCAATACTAAAGGATGTGGTTGGGTCTACACAAAGCCTTCACCGCTATAAAAATAATCTGTGGGAATTTCCGAGCAACTTAGATTTTTTTGGCGGAAGCTCATACGTCGAAATCGACGGGAGAGTCCATCATTATATATATATATATATATATATATATATATATATATATATTATATATTCTTATGTTGTTTATCATACAAGCAAAGAACATTTAAGAAGAGAAACGTTTTCGGAATGGAAACAGCAATATATCCATATCTTCTGTTCTGTGCATGATATAAATGAGCATACACATTTATCATTCGATTACGTTAACATCGTTTGAGCTAACACAAAATTGAAAAAAAATATTACTCGTCGATTTAAAATTGCTTTAAGGCAGACGTTCCGTCGACACGAAAAAACATAGATTCATTTACTCCCATAAAAGCCAGCGATGCCATTGCATGGGTAACGAACTGATTAATCACCATCCCATATCAAACATCTGCCAGTCGTTAAGTTGAGTCTTGCCATGCAAAAGCGCCAGAGAAATAACGATGATAATATTTAAAGAGATCAGAAATGTTAGGATTTGATCATTCAAGTTTAGTTCACGTATTATTCTTGTTTGATATTTATTCTTGTTATATGAATAGGCAAAGGAGAATGACGCAACATAATCATAGACAAAATGTCCGCTTTAAAATCTAACATTGATCCAACATTGATCAATCATTTTCATAAAATCTTACCTTTTTAATGTTTATATTCTGTAAATCATTTTTCGACTACTTCACACATCCCTGGGCGTTAATAAGTAGAGTGAATCAAAATGTAGACAATATTTATTTCTGCGCAAAACATGATCTATTATTATTATGTTAATAGCTTAGCGGAAAATATATGTTATTCTTACTGATTGTTGATTATGTTCATTATTGTTGGTTAGATAAAAATATTCGATGTGAAAAGTTATGTATTAGAAGAATAAAAATATTTACATTAAATAATTTCCAGGAATGTAACTTGATGGATGAAATTTCATCCTGATAGTTATATTTGCACTAAAAATGTTAGAACGTAAATAAAGGCACGTAAAAACGGCAAGGATCTTTAGGTGTAGACATAACATAATACATTTTAGATTGACACATAGGAAGTTAGTTAAGGCGGTCTATTGTTGTGGTTGTGCAGCAGAGACATGCGATGGCAGTCATGTGAGTTCGGGTCTAGGTAAAACTTGGTTGTTTGAGTTTTTGTGAGAAGCATGAATCCATTTCAGAAGCACGTCGAAACAGACGAAAATGATTCAAGATATATTGTTCTTTGTCCAGCAGAAATGTAAAAGATGCTTGTCCGTTCTTCTGTCTATAGACTTTAGTATGTCGACACGCACAGTTACCCATTATACACAGGTCAACATTTATACACTGGATGATAACATATTGAAAGACATCACACAAATTTAATAGATACAGAATACAAGAATACAATAGACGACGCGTTAACAAGATAAATAGATCCATCATATACAATTCACATATATTCACTCGTTATATAGCCCAATATACGACTTTATTTTAAAGAGTTCTATTGTAATCATAATAAAAATCGACCCTGTGCCTATGTGTGTACTCATATAAGTCTATAAGGACACAGACGTACTTCAGGTTCATAAGCATGGTAGCTTTCATGAAATTAAAACGTATGTGTTTATCAATCGGATGATTCTTAAGTTTTGTAATCTAATTGAATGATCTCATTATCTTCCATTATCATAAGGATGCGCAACGCTACCCTTAGTACTAAAACAACAGTCACAGTTTGTTCGTAACTGAACATGCAATTCGACATCCCGCCATTTTGAAATCTACAACACATCGTTCGTAAAATGTGATGCCTACAAACAAGTACATTATTCATTATTCACATAACATTGTATTGTTCTACCTTCCTGATTAATAAAACTTATCCACTATTGGCATCAGCATCAGAATTTATCTGCTCGAAAACGAGATGATAACCAGGTATTTTACTATATCTTTAGTTGAAATTATGATGAGGAAGTCTGTCTTAAATTCCATTTATTTTTCTACGAAGTATCTTGCTGGAGATTAAACATTCTTTTTAATACTCACTGTCGTAGTGTGAGAGCAAAGATCATTCAAAATTTTTTCTTCATTGAGCAAAACGACCGAAAAGACAAAGATTCATAAATCCGCTGTTACGTCCCATGACTATTGCACATTGCTACCTAAGAGATACTTGTTTTTGTTATCTAGTCAGACACACCTATTATATAACAATAAGATTCATTAATGAGAACATATACACGGAAAACAAATATATTTATTAAAAAATGGATTCTTTCCTGTATTCATTTTAAGATTAAGCACGTGTTTGTCAAACGTAGGTGTGCATCTTGGCCTCCTGAGATTCTTCTGGTGCATCTTGGCCTCCTGAGATTCTTCTGGTGCATCTTGGCCTCCTGAGATTCTTCTGGTGCATCTTGGCCTCCTGAGATTCTTCTGGTGCATCTTGGCCTCCTGAGATTCTTCTGGTGCATCTTGGCCTCCTGAGATTCTTCTGGTGCATCTTGGCCTCCTGAGATTCTTCTGGTGCATTTTGGCCTCCTGAGATTCTTCTGGTGCATCTTGGCCTCCTGAGATTCTTCTGGATGTCTACTCTTGGTGAGACAGCGACTCTGTAACTTCTGAGTCTTTCTTTCTCATCTCGTCGTTTTTATCATTATATAAGATATATAAGACCCATTGCTCTTTTCTACTCTCATAAATCGTCTCTCATTATTGATCTAAACACTTTCTCATATCTGTAGCTATTTTTTATATCTACTAATTTACTTTCAGTCCAATTATGGATTACTGTTTTCACATTAATGCTGGAAAATCTAACCCTAAATCTAAGTTGAAGGTTATTGATAAGATGCAGAAACGTATTTTTAATTTGATATGCGCCACCCATCTGTCTTCTCTGTAACCTCTTTTTCCCTTGCAAACGTGATGTTGCTAGTCTCAATCCTTTTCATAAATACTATTATGCCAAATGTTTTTCTTATTTGTCTGATCTATTCTTTTTGTTGTAACTCGTTTGACTTGTTAGTCTTACTCCCTTCAATTCGCTATTTGATACCTTATATGTATGTTATTTTCTCCTCTGTCTATGGCTTAGATTTAGATCTATATGCATAACATATCATTTCGATAATCTTTTGTTCTTTACAGTTGCTTACATAGATTGGATTTACGTTTGTCTTGAATAATTTCCATACAAAAAAAAACGTCCACGTGTACCAGAAAAATATTCACCCGTTTTAAACGGTCATTAAAGCTATAATATGCTTCCTACAATCATGAATTATATAAAGCACACGGAAATACAGCAATGATTATAAAAGAAATGTTAAAGAAAAATGTGAAATTTTTAAATAAAAGTTTATCAATGCATTCCTTATTTAAACTCGGATTCGTAGCTTAAAATTGTAATTGAACGCTATTTTCATTCATCTAAAAATTTTGCTATGCATAGCCATTAAAACGCAACATTGTTTGGTGCGTTTTAATGACTATGGAATATCTAATTAGTAAACATCTTAGTTGCAGACACCGTAGTCTACTCCACATGACTTTGGAATGAGAAAGAAAATGCTCCAATTTGTGAGCAAAGGTCGTCGGAATGAAAATAAATTTGGTCAGAACGTGTGGAAGATGTAGAATAATTAGAACTTTCTGCCACGCATTACATTATTTTGTTAGTCTTGTCTGTTGAGATCACCGGCGTTTCTTACGATGAAAACACAATTCATTAAAAAAGATACTTATTTGAGGTTCTTAAAAAGAAACAATCGAACTAAAGTAAACTAAAAATAAACAGAAAAGAAACAGAATAAAACAAAAATAAAAATGCAGACATAAATAAGATTAAAAGCAACATAGATTAAATGACCACATGACAAGATAGCAAAGTAAAAAGTTTAAAACAAAAATAAAAGAAAATTTGGTAAAATTAAAGCAATGAAATAAAGCAAACAAAATTTTTTTTTGATAATTAAGAAGGAATTAGGAAGTGAAAGTAGAATTACTAAAGTTTAATGTAAGTTTTAAAAAAAGAAAATAGATTAATGAACACAAATAAACATTACAGGCGAAAAAAGTCAACCAGGAAACGAAGGAAAATGTCTGACAAAGCTAGACAATTACAGTATACGAGAGCCACAGAACAATAAAAAGGAGAGCTAGAATCTGACAGTAATTATTAAAAGAGAGACAGAGCCAATGAACTACAAGAAAAAAGAGACAAAGACGACAACAAATATATAAACTACATAGCAAAAGAGACACAAAGACACCAACACAAAAGAGATAAAACACTAACAAAAGAGAAGCAAAGTCACCAACATTAGAGAGATAAAGACACAAACGACAGAGGCAAAAAACACTAACAAAAATGAGGCAAGGCCACCGGCACAAGAGAAGAAAGACACCAACAAGAGAGAGGCTAAGCCACTAACACAAGAGAAATAAGAAACACCAACGGACGAGAGGCAAAGACATCAACAAAAGAGATAAATCCACCAACAAAAGAGAGAAAGACTCCAACAAAGGACACTAAAGAAAGAGGCGACATCAACAAAAAAGTAAGATACCCAAAAGAGAGACAGATACAGCGATAAAAGAGAGACAAAAAACAACAAAAAATAAGGCACTAACAAAAGAGAGGCAAAGACAACAATAAGAGAGAGACAAAGACAAAATAGTCATCAAGAAAGACTAGGACAATAATAAGGAGAAACAATATTAAACAACGAAGGGGTGACAAAGACAACAAAAGAAATAAAAACAAAAGATAGACAAATTGGACGACAAAAAAGAAACAAAGACAGTAACAAAGAGACATTATATAACGCAAATAAAATGGCAAAATGTAAAAATAAACAAAAACAATGCCAAAGGCTTTATAACATCATCCATTTCAAGTAAATGTATTTCCTGATAAACATTTTTTCACTATAAGCACTTTTTAATTATTTACGTAATTCGCTTCACCAATTACTTTTACTAATTGCCTTTTACTGCGTCATTCAGTGGACAGTGCCTTTGCGATGCTATCTATTGTGTATTGTGAGAAGCAAGATGAAATAAGACGAACGGGTTAAAAAACAGAACAAAACAAATCAAACAAAAAAAACAATGAGTAAACCGTTAAAATACCACCAAACAGGTCAAAACTACCATTTATTCCCTATGCGATTATTTATTTTCATACTTTATAATCATATGTATTCTATGGTCTATTTTATCACTCCATTGTTTCTTATTTTCTACTCTCTTTCCAGTACTACTCTTGCATTCTCTCAACTTCTGTCATGGCATTATAAATGATATCTGCTCTTTTCACTGCTGTAATAAGTGACATCATCTTTTTCGGTTCATCCGATTTGCTCGGTAAAAAAAAATGAGGCGCTGTCATTGCATGTGTACTGACAAAACAGTATGCAATTAAGATTTACAAATGTTTGTAAGTATACTAAAAAGGAATTACCTATATACTCATCTCTCTTCTACACATTATCCTCTCTCCTTGTCTTTCTTTCTCTTTTTTTCTCTTCATTTCATTTCATTATGTACGCTATTCGTTCTCTCTTATTACCTATACCAATCACACTTTATTGATCCTTTTCGCATTTTGTGACGTCATCCAGGCTTTACAATTCTAATTGAAGCTAGGTATTGCTATCTTTTTGAAAAGGGATTAGTTTTTATCACTTGAGGTGCCCTTACCCGGGAATGTTGACGGAGCTGTTCAGGCTATTTTTGTAGAATATACCTTTTGTGCGTTGACTTTTAAATCCTTATCTAAGCAGGGACCGAATTAGGATATTTATGCATAACTCTAAAATTCCTCGTTTTCTATGATTTTTATTGAGCTGAGAAATGTTGTTTATGTTAGGTTGTTGGACTTGTGTAGTTCTAGAATGTTCACTCTCCCAGACTGTCTTTTTTCTTTAAAAAGGTTATGTTTATTGCTAATATCATAAGAAGCTACTACCGAAGTTCAAACGGCGCTGATTTTTTAATCCCAATTTCTGAACCTCGTGTCCCATCATCCCACTGGATTTCGATTTCGTGTCACATCGTCCCGTTGTGAGAAAGAGGTAAATAAATACTAATTAATTTTGTTACGTCCGTACGTATTACACAGACGTTCAGATATCCATTTTCTATAAATAAACTGACCCGAGTTTTATATCTTTATACGACTCCTGTTGCTTTTATGGAAATGCAAATAAGATATTTATAATTGAGGTTTTATCATAAAAATCTCTCAAGTAAATAGAAGTAAAAAAGGAATATTTTTAAAGTTATGAATGGATATTCTCTTTAGTCGTGCTTCTATTCTAGTTACGCTATTCATATGTTCCTATGTACCATTGCTTAATCATCAACATATTGTGACCCAACTAGACACGGTAAGAAGAGATTGCCGTAGAGAAATGGTTACAGAGAGCAAAATTAGAGTTATGGTTTTAAATTGCTCCTCAAAAAGAGCCAGCAAAAAAGGAATTAGATCCCTAGTTTATTTTAAAGGAAGGCTTAGAAGTCACCGGATCACTGTAAGTTGGAAGGGGAGATGACGTGGTTGGCGATATAAAATACGTTTCCTTTGTAAAAAGAAAAAGAAAAACCAAAAAACAAAATCGAAAATACGAAACAATATTTCTATAAAATATGATTATTTAGAGATATAAGCGGATGTTTGGGTCTCGAGCTGACCCCTAAGGTAGTGATAGGTTCCTGGGTACGTGGGACGGTTATCGACACGGGAATTATTGTTAGTGAAAATTATCTGATCAGTATGTGGGCGAGAGGTAGCTGATTATCCAATCAAGATAGACTATGACCTAATAGAGAGAATATATTTAGCACTATAATACCGATAATGAATATGTTCATGCAAGTTATATTTTAAGTCGATCAAATGGCAAAATGTTTAATGATGTGTAAAATAGAAAGTAAAACTGAATCGTGTCCAACCAAACATATTTGATTGATTAGAAAATTATTGCGAAATTAATTTTTTTTTTATTTCAAATGATGTATTTTCAATAAGTTTTCGTTATAATACCTTTTCTTTATACCGTATGAACCCCATGATATGGCATTGAAAATTAATAACAAAAAATGCGGGGCAAATACTGTAACCAGGGGCCGAACAAAAAACATCGTATTCCACATTGTAACCTGAATAACCGTATTCATAGGTTCTACTGTATCTCATATTAAAGACGGTTTTTCGCTCTATCTAATCGTCTGAATTACTATCGATGAAAAACATTTACGTCTTTTTTTTCAGAACGTTGAATTTAATACAAAGTAAAAAAAAAGCAAACGCGCAGAATTTGCTTATTCAAGCTGTTGAAACAACTTGCAATATTAACGAAGTGTTTGGCCCAGAAAGCACTAATGGACGCATAGACACAATGGTTGTTTAAGACGTCTCTGGCGGCGACGAGAGTCTTGAAGATGAGCCCAGTGATCGGCTTTCGTATGTTGACAACAAACAATTAAGAACCTTATCCGAAGCCAATCTACGCACAACTGTTTGAGAACTTGCTTTTGCATTAGACGTAGTTTCTGAACGTATATACCGTTCATTGGATAAAACAGGGGAGGGTAGAGCGGTGGCCCTTGATATATCTAAGGCTTTTGACAGGGTATGGCACGATGGTCTTCTAAGGAAAATTAAGTCATATGGAATCACTGGAAGAATTCATAATGTAATAAAATCCTTCTTAAGTAATAGAAAAATCAAAGTTGTCCTCGACGGACGTACATCCAAACAATATGACATAAATGCGGGAGTACCTCATTGGTCTATCCTTGGACGTCTATTATTCCTGATATTCATAAACGACCTCCCTGATAAAATTGTTTCGGAGATGGGTATATTTGCCGATGACACCACTCTCTATAACAGATATCAGGGGAAAACAAATGAACACATATCCAAAGAAATGGCAGAAACACTAGAGGATGACCTCCAATCCATAGTGGAATGGGGACAAAAATGGTTGGTCACATTCAATGCTGCTAAGACTAAGCTTGTTTCCTTCAATAACTACAAGAAACCTTCTCTACCACCAATAGCAATGGCCAAGAACACATTACCTGAAAGTACTTCTTTTAAACTCCTCGGCCTAACGTTTACAGGGAATATGAACTGGAATAGATACATTGAGAGCATTGCCAAGGCTGCTGCAAGGAAGGTTGGCTCCCTCTACCGTGCTAGAAAACTACTTACGCCTGACAGTATCCTATACCTCTATAAGGCAACAACTCGCCCATGTATGGAGTACTGTTGTCACATCTGGGCTGGTGCATCTGCTGCTTGTCTCTCGCTCCTGGACAGGGTTCAAAAGAGAGTCGCCAACCTGATAGGTCCTGAACTGTCATCTAGGCTTCAACCTCTGTCCCATTTACGAGATGTTGGATCCCTCTGCCTTTTCTACAAATACTTTAATGGTGAATGCTCTGACGAACTGCAAACACTTGTACCTCCCCGACGTAACTACCCCCAACAAACCCGACAAGCTACTAAGTCTCATCCCTTTACAGTAGAGATCCCTAGGTGCAAGAAAGCCTTTTACTCCAATAGTTTCTTCCCCAGAACTGCGGGTCTTTGGAACTCCCTTCCGGGATTCTGCTTTCCCAACTTCAATGATATGCAGAAGTTCAAGTGTAATGTTAACAAACATCTTTCTACTCTTCTCCCTTCATAATGACCTCGCTAATTAAGTCCCTAATAGTAGCCCCCTGCTTCAAAGTGGCACTGTGCCTTGTTTGGGGTGAAAATTGAATAAAAAAAAAACGTAGCGTTTATTGAGATAGATTGAAAAGTCAAAATATACTTGATAAATGGATGCCTCACGTATTGAACAACAACTTAAAAAAATGTCATTATGTTGTATCACTTCACTTCTTTTTATGCCAAAAAAGGACCCGTATTTTGACCGACTTAAAAAGTGGGTACCTTACAACAAGCGGTGACTCTCAGCTAAGTGATTAGGTGCTGACGAAGATACACGACAATTCCCGAAGCTAGAGTTGCACCAAAAAAGGTCATGCTGACTGTTTTGTAATCTGCCAGCGGTCTCATCCATTACAGTTTTTTCGAATTCAGGCGAAACTATTACGGTAGAGTACTGTAAAAAAAAAAATGGGTAAAATTCATGAGGAACTTCGAAAACAACATCTAACATAAGCCAACAGAAAATTTTCCTCCGTGACAATGCACGTTGCTAAACCTACCCTGCAGAAAATAAATTTGGCTACGAAGCTGCCTCACCCACCATACTCTTCAGACCTCTCACCCACCAATTATCACTTTGTCAAACATCGACGACTTTCTACGCGAGAAATTCTTCAAAACCCTAATCAATATCAAAAACGCTTTAAACGTCTCCATTTCCATCAGAACGCAAAATTAAGTAAATGAATACACTTGTTTTGCGTTGGCAAAAATTATGTTGACCGTGATAGTGATTATTTCGATCAATAAGTTTTTGCTTGGACGGAAAAATGTGCATCTAAATTTAAAAGTTAAAACCGCAATAACTTTCTTGTCAGCATGCTATAAAGACTCACTTGTCTATTCTTGTCGACACGTTTTATTTTTATTAAGTCACTGCAGGAGAACGATGTTCGTTTTTTCTAAGCTCCCTCGCTTCTATTTTTTCAAACTTAGATTCGTAATTGAAAGGATATAAAACAGTAGTTTTGTACTGATTAAATCGTTCAGTACTGTCTCAGAATTATGCAGCAGCACTTATAAGTGTATTTCAATTAGTAGATATAGTTAAACTCCGGGATACGGGTTGTCCTAGGATACGTGTTTTCAGGTTGCGATGTGAAATACGGTGTTTTTTCAACACCTGCTTACGGTATTTGCCCTGCCTTACGGTGTTATTTATAATGTTATTTGATTATATACATATGTATTGCATACTGTACTATAGTTTGTTACTAATTTTTCATGCCATATTCCGGGGTTTTACTGTCATTCATACAATCCAGATAACTTTCTTTTCAAATAAATCATATCTACAAATAGAAAAGAATAATCGATTTCATTTATTATGAAATTGTATTTTAGATGTTAAGAATTGCTTTTTTGTCAATGAAATATAATTGCTTACAATTAAAAGACTAATGTGTTTTCAGTTTTATAAAGATAGTGACAATAATGATTTTAGTTTATTTGAACAAAACCCCGCGATTGATCGAAATTATAACATATTAATCAATGTAATCCAATCAAATCTCGTCTAAAGCAATGGAAAATTGTCGAACCGGTACACATATGTCCTATGAAATAAAATTAGTTTTTATGGGAATCTTCTTTGTGTAAGATTACAAGTTGCATTACCTCTGAATATGACAAATAAAAATATTAAAATATCAACCACGATTTTATTGCAAAATATTTTAATGGATTGCAATATCAAAAAACAGCAAAAAACAGGTCGATATTTGCCAATAAAAAAACACATTGATTGTTCGATATTTCTAACAATGATGAAATAATTGCTTCGTTCTAGGTTGCAAATTATCCATATATCCTATATAGCTGGTAATGCTATTTTTTTACATTGAAGGCTTATTTCTTCGTTCCTTACATAAAGTTTCTTTCTACCTTGACTGAATTTCACCCACTCTTTATCTCTGCCTAAACCTAAACGTAGACTCTATGAACAAAGCTTCTTTCTTATAACTGCACGCCTGTGGAACCGTTTTCCATTTTCCTACTTTCCAGCTGACTACAATATGGTTGTTTTCAAGTCTAACGTAAACATATTTTTGATGAGCCGTTCCATTTAAGTTAACAATTTTACATAATTTCCATTACTACCGATCACTATATTGCCCAATTGACTACTGTACACTCTTTAACTCTTATCATCGAGTGGTCTCTGGGCTTGGTAAGTGGTTATGCCTATGTAAAAAATGTGTAACTAAATTACAATTAATTATTTTTTTACTGACTTCTGAACCGTATTTAATTTAGAATTAATGTCAGGAAAAGTCCCGTGTTTAAGGGACCCTGTTTAAGGCTCTAGTTCTTAGGTCTTTAGGGAGAGACAGTTTTATGCATACATTTTTGGATGATAGAGCCTGAGTAACAAAACAAATAATGAGTACGAAGGCCGCAACGCATATATATATATATATATATAACATTTGATAAAAAACATAGCGGCCCCCTCCAATCTTAGAAAGGTCCTTTTTGACAACATAAAAATTATACAACAGGAAAATAATATTAAAAATTAAAAATTCTTGAAGCGTCATATATTAGAACTCTTTATCTTTAAAATGGAGTGCTCACAAAGTTACAAAATAGCTATAATATAAAATTTATTAAATCGCGCAAAAATGATATCCACAAAAAAAAAACATTAATTGAATTAAAAAAAATATTAAACAAGTACTCATCAACAATCATTTTCCTAATTACATTGAACAAATAAAACGAGTACTACAATCCCTTGAAAACCCTAATAATAATATTAGTTAACACTGCAATACGAACCCCATGAATATATTTTATCAAGATATAATGACACCGAACTTCAGAAGCGAAGAAAACGCAATTAAAAATATCATACGTAGATACTTGACGCCTGTTGACAGTGATTCTAAAATTAAATTTGTTATCTACTACAAGAAGTTTAGAACACAAAACCTTGTTGTTAGAAATAACTCCTCATCGGCTATAAAAATGTTGGAACAAACCAATGTAATGTATAAATTTAAATACTCTATGGGAAAATGTAACTCCGAAAATAATACATACATTGGGCATACAACAACGACATTGTCCCGGCGAATAACCATCAATCTAAATAATACTAGCCCTATATACAAACATTTGATAAACATAACTGTCCCCCTTCAATCTTAAAAAGGTCTTTGTTGACAACATAGAAATTATACAACAGAAAATTAATATTAAAAAAATTAAAAATTCTTGAAACGTCATATATTAGAACCCTTCAACTCACTATAAATGATATCGCATTCGAAAAAAGTAGTAACATTCTAAAATTTATTGCGTGGTTCGTATTTAACAGGCTGCGTTTACGGTGTCCACAAACTTGCTGATTTCAATACTCGAATTTTTAATCGACTTTTATTTTAATGGACTTTTCATTGACTCGATATATTTTAACTTACCGCTATTTACTGTATATTTTAGTTTTCACTTTTAATTCTCATTTTCGCTCATTCGGACTTTTATTTCAACACCTGATGATAATTCGTAGACGAATCGAAAGCGCTCGTTACAGCAACAACTATTGAACTTTTATTAATATTTTTGATTTTGATACAAAAATGATTATACAGAAAATGAAAAAATTAAAAAAAGAATCATAAAGCAATGTGTCTACGTTATATTTAATAATATTTGCTTGCATATATAATTGTGTGTGTATGTGAATAGGTCTAGATAAGAAAATAAAATGTAAAGTAGGCAATGGATCTTGGGTTTCTTTCGTAACTTGTTACTCTCGTTTTTTCTTACTCTGTTCTCTCCTGCTCATATTATGTAAGCGATGCATCTAGCAAAGGGAGTTGAATTGCTACTTAATCAATTTCAATATATCAAAATAGTGTTTATCATTGACTAGTTTTTGACCGTGAAGTAATCGTTTTGTCCCCTATATCAAGTGGTTTCATGTCTTGCCAGGAGCAATTTATCTAAAAATAACTAAGGAAACAGAATCAAACATGTATCTACTATGGAAAATACATACAAAAATTACAAAATGACCCTCGATTTTGTATTGATTAGATATTGACCATGAATGTAAAGGGTGGAATGTTACCACACAATATAAATAATTACCATTCATTGCGATTGGTTCTTAAGTTATTCAACGAGAACCATTATATAATTGAAGAAGCATTTGAAATTTTCATAATAAAGATACCAAGGCAACGCCTGTTCGCAGTTGCACAAATGAACAAATGGAGCTAAGAATATTGTCAAAATTGACTTGACTTGCAGATCCTGGTTGAGAGAAACGATTTTACGGCAAAACCGGTATCTTTTGTAAGATAATTGGACTTGTTTTTAAAATAGGATTGTCTAAATGTTAAAAAATTAATGTTAGTTTTAATATATGAAAACGTGATTGATAGGAGAGAATCACGTGAAAGGCTAAAGTATTCTCAAGGGAGTTAAGCTATAAGTTTGATGAACTAAGATGGCACAAAGTTTGTCACGGATTTTCTGTATTGCAGGAAAAATTAAGGTCAGGTTACGGTGAGTGACCATGAGATGCTATTTTTCGGGCAGCGCTTTTCATTTTCCTCGACTATAACCTGCGAGACTTGAACGAGAGAAAACGTGTTTTGTGGAATGCCCCAAGGCTGGGTAAGCACGCGTTTAGTTACTTATATGCTGCTATTTTGAAGAAATATTTATAAACTAACCAACGAGTAAACGCATGTTATTGTGCAACTTTATTTCCAGTGAGTATTCACCCATGAAAACTATAGCGACACGGCTGTTTCTTTCACGGGAATTTCTGTAGTTTAACGTAAAAAAAAACAGGAGGTATGTGTTTAAACGCTCTCTTACATTATTTGGCTGTAACTTGTCTGACACATGTCCATCAGCGAGAGATAATGGTGCACATAAGAGACTGTAATGTTTTCTCATAATCGGTGATATCAAGTACAGACAAAAAGAAATCAATGAAGAAAATATGAACCTAAACACCTTTATTAAGCAAATTTACTGATTCGATAGTGGCTTAGAAGCGAATGACTACCCACTAAATAGTTATTTAATGTTCTGCTAAGCACTTTATTTGCATCTGTCATGGCGGATCCTCTCTTAGGACAGAATTATCTGCCCTTTGTTTAATGTAAGTTACAAAACTAACTTGCATAATACTTTCAGCAGACACTTTTCCCTTTTTGTAAAATAAAGACTATCTAAAAGATTTATTATACAACCAACAAACCGGTAATTGTGTATAAAATAGAATAAATAATTGATTATAATTAATACCTTATTTTTGTAATTATCAATTAATCTCAAACAGTTCAGAGATACAAGGAATAAAACCGTTTAAAGTCTAGTGAGGTTAATTACACGCTAATAATTTTGGGGAAGTTTTAAATGCACGATCTCCTTCAAAATATAGGTAAAGTACTTTTATATACCAATTCCTCACCCTGATGCGGATATAACTCATACATCATTGCAACCGTGACTTATGCGTTGTCTCGACTCAACTTCAATTAATTAACAAAACAGAGGGGAGTTCCGTCTGATAGATTAAAATATTTACTAGACATTCTTTTCTTCTATCTCGCTGTACAAAAGTCTGCCATGTCAAGATGACATAAGGATACTTTAATTATGTAAGTAAAGCTTATAAAATATTAAGAATAACAATTGCAATAGTCTAAATAATTCCTCTTGGCTTCAAACTGGATCATAATCATAAGAGCGCCTACTCTTCGACACTAAAGTAGATACTCCGACCAGATCCAAAAATAACAATAAATATAAACTATGACAGAGTTATATTTTTAATTGGAAAGTCAATGTTCTTTACCATTTAACTCAACGATTGAGAAGTAGAAGATAACTTCAATTGAACGGTCGTATATCCATGCATCCTATATGGAAATCAAGTGTTTATTCCGATGAATGTTCCCTTGATCTTTAAGACCTCATTTAAGAGATAGAAAAACAAGGTAACATTAATTTATTCACGTAACCAATCGATTAATCCCAGTTATGGAAACACACACACACACATATATATATATATATATATATATATATATATATATATATATATATATATATATATATATATAACTAGCGGCCCAAAATCTGGGACAGTTCAGTTTTTTCAATTTCTCCAGAATATTCGGGGGATTACAACTAATCTTACACACATTGAACATAGCTTATGTTGATACACTGTATTAATTACACTTCAGTATAAAAGGTAGAAAAAAATTCTAAGCATTTTAATTTTTGTTTTGAAATTAGACTGGCCAAAACCGTGGAAAAGAGCAAAGAAAATAATTTTTATGGACTGTGTAGTTAGTTTTTCCACTTTTTCAGTAGGAAAATGAAGAATAGATCGATTATGTCACTTTGTAGTCATTGCAGCCGTTTTCACCATCATTATGACACCTAAAATTGATGCCTCAATCAAGAAATTAATTATTTAACTTAATGGGGAAACCCATCCAATATGGAGGATAGCTGATGAAGTTATAAACGATTTCAAGAGTACTTGGAAAATTCGACCACCGAAGAAAAATGGCAGATCTCGAATAACTTCTCCTAGACAAGATCGATTGATTAAGAAGATGGCACTGAACGATAGGTTTAAGACAGCTGCCAGCATTTCTCGTGAACTACATTCCTATCATGATATCAAACGTCTCGGAAAACAGTATCAACACGCCTGAATAAAATTGGTCTGTTTCCGAGATCACTAACTAATAAATCGGTGATAAACAACGAGAGCAAGAAACTCAGATAAAGCTTTGCTCAAGAGCATGTGTTGGACAGATGGTCAGTGGCGAAATGTATTTTTTCTGATGAAAGTAAGTTTAATGTATAAGGATCTAACGGGAAGAAATTTTATAAGGAGGTTTATTTAATAAAAAAAATGCACGAAAAAACCGGTTAAGTTTGTTGGGGGTAGCGTAAGGGTGTTTGGAATGACTTCTCGGCAAGGAACGACTGATTTAGTCTGTCTAAACACCAGAGTTTAGAGAACAATATATAACAACTTGGGAGATCATGTCATCCCAATACTTCAAAATTCTGAGTGTAAAACATCTATTTTCATGCAGGATAACGCCCCCTGCCACAAGGCAAAGCATGTAATGGAATTTTTGAACGAGAAAAATGTGGATGTTTTGGATCAAAGTCCGAACCTAAACCCCATTGAAAAACTATGCTCTGCTTCGGGGAACCGTGTGGGATGCAGGAAACTCTATCAATACTGAAGATTTGTGGTTAAAACTTAAAGAATGGGCGAAAGTTTCGCGTGATGAATGTCGGCATCTTATTCAATCTTGCAGAATTAAATGTCCACCAATTTTGGTATTTTGGTGTTTCAATGTTATTTTTTTTATTTATTTTTTGTCCCACGGTTTTGGTCACTTTAATTAAAAAAAATTAAAATGCTTATAACTTTTTTCTACCTTTTATATTGAAGTGTAATTAATACAGTGTATCATTATAAGAGATATGTTAAATGTGTGTAAGTTTAGTTATAATCGACCCGTATGTTCTGCAATATATATATATATATATATATATATATATATATATATATATATATATATATATGAGAAAATATAGAACGCGGGGGGTGAGAGAGATATCAGTTTATTGACAGCAGAGAGAGAGAGAGAGAGAGAGAGAGAAAGTGAGAGAGAGAGAGAGAGTAGAGCATACAGAAAGAATCAGGCATTGGCGAATTTTATGCTTAGATCATAACATTATACCCCCAGAGATATTTTTAGTTTACTCGCCTTGATAATCCTGAGTGTAATTAATAATCTGCCAATTCTCAATATCAATTTATTTACTGAGGTTACGTAATCTGTAGATAATTCCTAGTTTATATAACAAATATTAAATCTATACCTGAATAAGCCTTTTCAGTATCTAATAAGTCTACATTATCTTACGATAACTACTAATGTTCAATTAATCGTATAAAATGTATTGCTTACAATATTATTGTTCTTCGGCATTAAATAGCAATACTATCTAACTATGCCAAACAGAGACTCTGTCCATACGAGTGCTTTAGTAAAGCCATAGAAAAAAGAAGCAGCGGAAGGAAATCATTTGCCGTCGTCTATATGGAATATATGGATATACAATGATGATACTCCCATCGTGCGATCCGCCACAACTATAATTTTGAGAAATTCACACAGATTATTTGTTTTAGTGCGGAAGACATTATGCAGAACTAATCACACATTTTGGCACAACTGCTAATTTCAGTCAGTGCAATGGCTGGCCAAAGAAAGACCAGACTATAGTCCTCAAGTTTCACATCCGAGTGTTCAATCTCCTAGATGGATATGTTAACTAAAAAGGTAACGCGCATCTCTTTCAGTATAGAAAATGCACCTCCACATACCAAGCTGGAAGTTTCCATAGACAGCGCATAGTATTCATAAACGGTCACCTATATAGTACTGCCCATGCTCATCTTTGCTTAAAGTCGGTGCTTGACGACAACTGCTGATTGAACGTGATTATACACACACACACTCTCATATATATATATATATATATATATATATATATATATATATATATATATATATAGGTGCTGTGTAGGTTCTTATACTTTCATATTCTCTTTTTATTTATTTATATATATATTCCATCCTTTAAAATGGAAGCAAAAGCGCTTGATTTTAAAACTTACACTGTATTATAACAGACAAAAGTTGAACAGGGTCTTTCCCCAGCAATAAAGCTGATTTTAAATTGGTTCTCTCTGACAGTAAACACGATGTCAGACGGCATAAAGGTGAGAGATTACTTTCCGGCTATGTCGAAAAAATTGATATTGGAAAGTGAGAATCATTTTACTGACAGTAGCGTTGTTTCACTAATTTGATTACAAGAACATAACCAATTTTTGCACCATGTACGAAGATTAGGTTTAATACTTAAATGGCCTTCGAGTTCACAGACATAGATAACCAAGTGTGCGTGGTCGTTGATTTTTACTCTCCCAAAATATCGAACGTCAAATTTAAATCAAGCCCTGACTGAAAGTAAATTATTATTTTCTATGATTAGATCTCGCAAACGTCGCTTACGTCTTTGTTTATTAAATGATATTTTTTATTTAATACTTAATCTCATTAAATTTATTATTAAGATAAGGATTCTGTGATGGTCTACCCATTATATACAATAATTCTTACCCTGTAAGGATATGGTGTTCTAGAATATTTTAGATGAAGAATTTTAATTGGTATTATTTATATTATTCGGATTACTATGCTCATATCGAGTGTTATTTTCACCACGTATCAACCAGTGTAATCTATTTTCTTTAGGTATATCCTGTCGAACTCTAAAATTGGTTTAAGATTCCCAAAATCCATACTAGAATTGCCTGACAGAACCATTGGCGTAAGGAATAAAGTACTTGGTGAATTCAATTGTGACAATCTACTGTATACTGAATATTGCATCGTCAGTACAATTGAAACGAGAGAATTAAATACAACTTTCCGTTCGAAAATCAGTGCATTACAAGAGTTTAACAATATATTCGTGAAGAGGATTGGAGGTTATATCGGTCGAACCGTTGTGTTAATAATTCTCAAGACAAAATAGTGGTTTCAATAATACAAATAATACTTATAATTGTGTATTTATATTATTATAAGTAATAATAGTAATGATCCACATAGGGCAGGTGTGTTTTGCTAGAATGTTTGAGGAGACATTTCTACTGTATTAATATTTAATACGTAAAATCAATTAATTGGTCATATGTTACTAGAGTTTTGAATTTCTACTGAAACAAGCAAAATACCAAAATAAACTTCATGTCGAAGCTGGTGGACATCCGGAAATTTGTACGAAAATTGGTTTGTAGATTAGAATAATATTACAATCGTTAAACTATTTTTGTCAAAAGGTATTTCAAGTAAAATTTGGCAAATTTTGGACCAATAGTTTCAGTCAACAAGTGGTTCATTAATCTAATCATATCAACATTTAGTGCGCGATCTACCCACACGATTTTACTAAAACAGACAATGCTATGGGAATTAAAATTAATAATCGTGAATTTTTACGTTGTTTAAAATTATAAATATATAAATGTAGGTAACTTTTCTATAGAAACTAGAAAACCTATTAATGATCTAATCTTGTGTATAATATTTTGATTGTAGAAATTCCGCTTTTTTTGCAACAACAGATGCCACATATAAATTTATTGTGCTAGACTATTAGCCACTACATTATATAACTTTACAGCTTCATTATAGACATATTACGGCCTTATAATAAAATTCTACAATTCATCCTAGGAGATAAATCATCACTATTACCGATACCATTAGATAAAGTTGTTCCTATTTTTCTCTCTAATTCATAGCTGCTCTCACTGTCCCCACTCTACGCAGCGTAAAATTACACGCAGTAAACTTGAATTGTCCCGTCACCTTTATTAACTGACTCATAAACTCATAACAAAAACGTTCACTTCGAATTCGCGGATTCACAAAATAATGATTTTTTTTTCTTTCGCTCATTCCACTCTTTCTCATTGGCTGCCAACTGGAATTCTCTTATTCCAGATTTTAAACTTTCAACAAAAACGAACGCTTATGGATTATATAACATCTGCACAACAAACATTACGCCAAATTGCTACGCCATATTCACACGTGAAATCAAAATTAAGTTTAAATTGTTTACTTCTTGGCCACTCGCATATATTTAAACATTAACTGTGGCTACCGTTTACTTTGCCATGTACGGTCTCTCTCTCTCAAAAAACATAACGAATTATTCCTTTTAGCGCTATTATAGCTTTTTAAAGTTACGGTTATTTTAAACTAAATAAAACGACAAATCGTTTTCCACGTCCAGTCGTTCTCATATTAATTTCTAACGTCCGTGTTTTTTTACTTTTTATTTTGTGAGACTGAGGCGGTTGAGTCTCGCTACCTGAAAGAACACAACGCAAACAAAATGTACTGCTTTTCTACTTCTCCCCATCTCTCTACAATGATTAAGTGTGCTTCATTATATACTTTGAAAGTAACAAGAATTTACCACTACCAAGGAAAAACGTGACAGAACAACATTTTTACGTTATTCGCTTTAGAGAGGGTAATTTTCCAACCGTTAGCCCACCGTTCCTTTTTTAAGGGGATGGGTTGTAGTTAATGCTTGCATAGTTAAGTTTACGGGAACCTATTTTTGGGGGAGGAGAGCCTATGTTTATTTTTTCCACTTTTCGGCTTCTGCAATTTTCCTTTGCAGGGAGGGGGTATTTTTACATTAAATCACACAACAAACTTTCCTTGAGCATTCGAGTTTTATAAGTTTCCTAGTATATTCATTAAGACAAGATCATTTATACATGGATGATACAGGTAGCTTTCAAGATATAAATACCTAAATTCTACACTGTAAAATTATTGGCGGAAGTTGGGATTGCCTATTCCGACAGCCGTTCTTACAATGGGGAAGTTGTGGGGTAACTTATGAAACTGTTCTTAACATGAAAAGGTTGCGAGGCCACCAACAACAACCGTACTTAACTTTTTTACGCGGCGGGTATACTTCCACCGGGCAACGCCGGGTAATGGGTCCTGCTAGTTAATAAAAAACAACATAAATATATTACAACCGAAATAATGTATAAATACGGAGTTATTATTTTTAATTGATTATTAAACTTGGTTACCTCCATTTCGCATTTTGATCAAATGTATCCAGTAGATGACGAGATATACCATCGGGGTTCGTATTTAGTCGGGAGAACATTCGCTAAGCTGCCTGGATCGTACTCCGTCGGAACATCATGCATTATAGAGGTGTAAGGGAAATATGGCCGGTACAATGATCGATATAGGCGTTACCTCACATACAACTGGTACACCGATCAATATTAGGACGTAAACAACATACATCTGGTACACCAATTGATATCGGGGCGTAAAACATATACGGTCAGTACATCGATGTATATACGGGCATTAATCACATACGGCCGGTACACCAATTTATATAGGAGGGTAAATCACATTGTCAGTGCATCGATCCATAAAGGGACGTAAATAACATACAACCGGAACATCGATCAATATATGGGTCTAAGTTACATACGGCCTGTATATCGATGGTTATAGTGACGTAAGTTACATACGGCCGGTGTATCAATCGACATTGTTGTCCTGATCAAATTGGACTAATACAGTACGTGCTATAATGGCGTAGATCACATTCAGCCGATAGATTCTGCCATTTAGGGACGTAGGCCACATTCGGCCGGTACATCAAAGATGCTAACGTATATCACATTCACACGGTGCATTTCGCGCTAGAGATACTTTTAGTATTGATATAAAATTGTCGGTATGTGTTTTACATTTTTGTAATCGTGTGCAACTCAGCCTATTATTTCCTTACTTTACTCTTATTATCAGTTCGTCCTTTTTTACTTTTTACACTGTTAAATTGGCAGTTTGCAAATATTTACGCTAGTGGGGTTCTAACAGTGCGAGAGCCGGGTCCACTTTACTATCACTATTGGAACACCTTTGAGTATGGACAGAGAAAGTCTACAAATAAATAGAGAAAGTCTATAAAAAACAGTGAACACACACAAAAATGATATAACCCCGTGAAAGAAGAGACAACAAATGGTTTTCTTTCCTTTTAATGTTGGATAAAAGAGATTTTATAGTAAGTAAACGATAGAAATCAAAATGGGAAATAAATATGTATAAAGGCGGTCGCTGATTGAAATGCAAAAAGAAAACGCCTTATTTCTAAGCGAGTATATATATATATATATATATATATATATATATATATGCGTGTGCGTGTTCACTTACATGAATACGTTGCAATTTCTAATTTGTGCTCGTACATGTATACTTATGTTTTTGTCTCTGTGTGTATATATAAGCATTTGTAATGTATATATTTCAGATGTATATGCGGATAGTTTCAGTCATGCATACATTCGTATGCATAATCGTGTACGCATATACATTTATATACACACACATACGAATATATATATACCTATGATTGCCTATGGATACATATATATGTGAGAAACGGAAGTTAAAAGAGCGAAGGGACGATATCTTAAAAAAAAAATCAACTCTTAACTGATGATTGCCTATCATAAGAATATTTTATGGCAGCACCGGAGCAAATATGAACAAAACGGTGCACCTTCTTCCGACTTAAAAAGGGAAAAATAAGAAAAATGCGTCTTTTTGTCAAAAGATGATCATTATCATAATAGTCTTTTTCTGTTGACTAAAAGGCGTTTCATGCAAGCACAAGTAAAAATATTGCGGCAAAATATGAATGATCCTTTAATACATTAAAAGAAAAAGTTATAAATTAATGGTATCATAAAAAACCTAGACACCTCAAAAGCATGTGGACCCGATCTCATCCTGGCTGTGCTATTAAAAAAATGTTCCGCTGAGGTTGCTTCAATTCTCTCCAAACTTTAAAATAAATGCTTAAACGAATCTTGCTTCCGTGACTTCTGGACAACCGCTTCTGTGGAACCAATTCTCAAGAATTCTGGCGAAAGAACTGACCCATTAAATTATCGCTCCATTAGCCTTCTCCCGCTTTTCGCCAAAATATTTGAGTCCTTAATTAATCAAGCTTTAGTCCATCACCTTATAGCTGTTAAACTCCTGACCGACAAACTATGGATTTAGGCAAGCACGTTCAACAGCAGGCATCCTAACTAATCTCTGAACGTATATACCGTACACTTGACAAAACAGGGAAGGGTAGATCGGTAGCCCTCGATATATCTAAGGCTTTTGACAGGGTGTGGCACGATGGTCTTCTAAGGAAAATTAGATCACATGATATCAGTGGAAGAATACATAATGTAATTAACTCCTTCTTAAGAAAGAGAAAAAATCCAGGTTGTCCTCGACGCTCGTACATCCAAACAATATGATATACATGCGGGAGTATCTCGGGGGTCTATCCTTAGCCTTTATTATTCTTGATATTCATAAATGACCTCCTTGATAAAATTGTTTCGGAGACAGGTATATTTGCTGATGACACCACTCTCTATAACAGGCAGGAGGGGAAAACAAATGAACACATATCCAAATAAATGGCAGGAAAACTAGAGGATGACCTCAACTCTGTAGTGGCATGGAGACAAAAATGAATGGTTACATTCAATGTTGTCAAGACTAAGCTTGTCTCCTTCAATAATTACAAGAACCCTCCTTTACCACCAATAGCAATGGCCAAGAACACATTACCCGAAAGTGCTTCCGTTAAACTCCTCGGCCTAACGTTTACAGGGAACATGAATTGAAATAATTACATTGAGAACAGTGCCAAGTCTGCTGCAAGGAAGTAAGGCTCTGTCTACCGTGCTAGAAAACTACTGACACCTGAAAGTATCCTGTACCTCTATAAGGCCACCATTCGCCCATGTATGGAGTACTGTTGTCACATTTAGGCTGATGCTTGTCTACTCATCCGAGACCGGGTTCATAAAAGAGTCGCCAACCTGATAGATCCGGAACTGTCATCTAAGCTTCAGCCTCTGCCCCATCGACGAAATGTTGCATGCCTCTGTCTGTTCTACGAGTACTTTAATGGTGAATGCTCTGACGAACTACAAGTATTTGTACCTCCTCGACGTGAATACCCCCGACAAACCCGACAAGCAGCTAAATCCCAACCTTTCACAGTAGAGATCCTTAGATGTAGGAGAGCTTTCTACTCGAGTAGTTTCTTTCCAAGAACTGCTAGACTTTGGAACTCCCTTCCGGGATTCTGCTTTCCCAACTGTACTGATATGCAGAAGTTCAAGTGTAATTTGAACAGACATCTTGCTACTCATCACTCTTCATAATATCCATGGAACTGGCGTCCCTGGTAGTAGCCCCCTATTTCAAAGTGGCACTGTGCCTTGTTTGGGGTGGAAATTGAATAAGAAAATAACAAAAACTGAGAATTGATCAAGAAAATTACGGCAAGGATTAAGGAGAATATCGAAAACATGCATAAGGTCGGTTGGGAAGTTTTTGCCGATGTAAATTTAATTTTAAATTTTAAAAAAATACTGTCTTTATAAATTATCATTCTACTTATAATGACGTTTTATATCTATAATTTGATTCCATTCGTCAACAATCTTATATTAGAGTTTGTAAACCGTATTAAGTTTTGACGTGAGATATGAATCTAACTCATGTGCAATCTCATATCTTGATGTTAGCTCAAAAGCTTTTGTGATTTTCGAAATAAGTGATAATCTGAGGAGTCTACGTAAGTAGAATATGTAGTAAGGAGCAAGATTTCCCTCCGAAATCCTATTAGATTTTTTTTCAGTATTGCTATGCGAGAACGAGCATTATCATGATGGCACTGGTTCTTTTCCGTTGACTTAAGGGCATTTTTGCCTCAGCACGAGTGAGAATATCGCTGAAAAATATGCATGGTAATTTAATAGTCAGAAAGAAAAATGTTATAAATTAGTCATGGTGATAGTTAAATCATAAAAATATGCAAAAAGTAACTTACAATTTTTTAAAATGCCATCTTTTACAAACCAGTAATAGATTGTGTACCGAATAGATACACTAGTAAGTGGGAACAAAACACTGCAAAAAATTACAATCGTTTGGTAGTTAATACAAAGCCGAAAGCAGATGTGACAATATTTTTAAAGGATGAAACAGGAGAGGTTAAAAGTAGAGTATACGAATGAGGATAGGAACTGTTCAGCTGTTTGCTCGTTATTGAAAGATATGTGCGTGTGGGTGGGTGTGTTTGTGCGAGTGTCTGCTTCATAGCATTAGTTGTTTAGGAACCTATCTTTTGAAAAAATTTACACAAAGCTAATTTATATGTTTGACAGTGTCAACAGATATGAGGGGAAAACAAATGAACACATATCCAAGGAAATGGCAGAAACACTAGAGGACGACCTCCAAGCCGTAGTGGAATGGGGACAAAAATGGTTGGTCACATTCAATGCTGCTAAGACTAAGCTTGTTTCCTTCAATAACTACAAGAAACCTTCTCTACCACCAATAGCAATGGCCAAGAACACATTACCTGAAAGTACTTCTTTTAAACTCCTCGGTCTAACGTTTACAGGGAATATGAACTGGAATAGATACATTGAGAGCATTGCCAAGGCTGCTGCAAGGAAGGTTGGCTCCCTCTACCGTGCTAGAAAACTACTTACGCCTGACAGTATCCTATACCTCTATAAGGCAACCACTCGCCCATGTATGGAGTACTGTTGTCACATCTGGGCTGGTGCATCTGCTGCTTGTCTCTCGCTCCTGGACAGGGTTCAAAAAAGAGTCGCCAACCTGATAGGTCCTGAACTGTCATCTAGGCTTCAACCTCTGTCCCATTTACGAGATGTTGGATCCCTCTGCCTTTTCTACAAATACTTTAATGGTGAATGCTCTGACGAACTGCAAACACTTGTACCTCCCCGACGTAACTACCCCCGACAAACCCGACAAGCTACTAAGTCTCATCCCTTTACAGTAGAGATCCCTAGGTGCAAGAAAGCTTTTACTCCAATAGTTTCTTCCCCAGAACTGCGGGTCTTTGGAACTGCCTTCCGGGATTCTGCTTTCCCAACTGCAATGATATGCAGAAGTTCAAGTGTAATGTTAACAAACATCTTTCTACTCTTATCCCCTCATAATGACCACGCTAATTAAGTCCCTAATAGTAGCCCCCTGCTTCAAAGTGGCACTGTGCCTTGTTTGGGGTGAAAATTGAATTTAAAAAAAAAAGTGTACTTAGATGTGTTTTTGTACAGAGATTCAGCCGATAAGGATTGAAAATCGAAAACAATTGATCTTAAAAATAGTATTTCTTTTCTTATAGACAAAAAAGAATAATTTTTTCATCGAAATATTTTACGTTACACCGGCAAAGAGAGATAAGAAAATTTCAGCAAATCAATTCTTCTTAAAAAATATTTATTATAATATGGAAATATAACTTTCTTGTAGAGCATTCGACTACAGATCGAATGATCTCTGTTTAAGCCCGGGGGTATCTCACCATTTTATTTTAATTTTTTCTTGTTAATAAGTTGAACTTACGATAAAAATCGTTGCGAATCAGTTTTTTTCGTTTGCATATTTTAAAGTTAAACATTAATCAGATGTAACTTTTCTAAGGCATTCATCGCCAAGCCTAAATGTAAGCTGACGTGATATTGTAAACAAAAACAGGTTTTTTAATGAAAAAAATTTCTGTTGCAAATTAGTTCAACGGGTAAATTACTCCTCGTAATATATGCATAATAATCAATAGAGGATCGGTTGTATAATACGTACGCAATTTGCATAATATTGCTCCTCCCTAGTCATAATAATGAATATACAATAAATATAAACAAATACATTTGTTATTTTTGTTTTCATGTTAAAATGTTGCCTCGTTTTGATTTGAGTGCTGATTCGATTTGATTCGACTTTTTTCGACAGTTCACGTAAATTATCGGACTATGCTAAACAAAGTTTCGTATTTTATTCAAAAGCTATACGAGAAACATGTTTAGGCAACCAGACAACGCCTAGCGACCAGCTAGTTTAGAATGAACACATCTTAAAATGTGACATCCGTTTTATCGGTTCGAAGAACATTTACCATACAATTATTTTTATTGTTAGAAGATGACATATTTTCTATACAAAATAAAATTTCGACAATTTTTAAATGCATAATCTTATTCTTTTATTTAAAGGATATTTAGCTCCGCGATATGATCTTAAACTATATCCAGTGGTGAGCTACCCTTTAATTACAATTGCTCCCAGGTCCACTCTAATCCGGAGTGGTAGTACCTGTTAGGGTCACAACCATGGGTTATATAGAGACCGACTTGAAAACAGATATATTCTGTTAAAAAATTTCTTCAAAATCTTTGGTTTCGGCATTAAATAACCCCAACATGGTCGATATGCCATAAAACAAAACAAACTCTTGTAGCTTTTGAATAAAACACAAAATAAAACGAAGCTTTGTTTAGCATATTCCGATAAGTTACGTGAACAGTTGAAAAAAGTAGAATCAAATCAAATCGAATCGGCGCTTAAATTACAATAAGGCAACTTTGTAACATGAAAACAAAAATAACAAACGAAAAATGCATTTATTGTCTATCCATTGTTATAGCTGTTTCTTTGAACGATGAAAATCAATGTATTATTATTTATCACGGAAACGTTAAGGGAAAATGTTTTGTGTTGTATTTCCGATTAAACTGTTTTTAGGATAAAAACAGTGCATGAATAATTTTCACATTATTAACGATGTGTATATTTTTTGGTTGTATTTTTATAAAGCGACAAATTTTGGAATGAGAAAAATACACTATTATTTGTTTAAGGTTAGGATTATAGTGAAAAAATCGTTCTTGCTAGGTTCAGTTAACAAATATTATTTCGACGTATCTTAGAAGACGACGAAAAAGACTAAAGTGTCCTTGAAGAGGAAATGAGTTTGTCGATAGAGTACAATTTCCTTATCTGCAATAATATATCAACAACGGTTTTTTTAACAACGTTCACCCATTAACAAAGCGTATCGTCACTTGGACGCAAGGAACTACTATTTGGAACCATTTCTATGGAATATGTGGTTAACGTTAAATGTAAACATCTGCATATCAAGTAGCCGGCAGGGAATTCCAACGTCTAGCTGTTCAAGGAAAGAAACTATCAGTATAGAAAGCTTTCTGGCATTTAGGGACCTCAATAGTTAAAGAGGTGTGATTTTGTTGCTAAAAGGGTTTATTGGGGATGTGTACACCGAGGGAGCACAAGTGTAACGAGTTTACTAAACCACATTCCATGTAAATACTTGTAAAACGCGCACAGAGATGCAACATTGTGGCGATGAGACAGTCGTTGAAGATTAGTTGATAAAGCGGGGCCTATTAGATTGAAGACTCTTGTCAGTTCGCTAAGAATTTAGGAGAGTAAAAAGTAGATTTTGGATTTACTTCTGGGAGTTTCGTAACTTTCCCTTGTTTTGTCCTTTAGTCCTCACATGCCGCAAGCGTTGTTTCTAACAACATGGAAACGAATTACTGTAAACATTTATTATTGGCTAGCTTTTCATTTTAATCTGGATTTCGTTTATCTTCTTACATCAAGTGGCTTCATGTCTTGTCAAAGTTTAGTTCTATATTAAACTTGTAAATGTTAATTTAAAGACATAGTTGTATGTCTGTCGACCATTGTGATTGGCTAGCGTTTCGGAATCTTAGGATTGTTTATATACATGATAGCATGATGGTGAAAAAAATAGTCGGTTTTAAGTTCTAAACATTTATGGTTGGGTTAAACGGTGCTTCGATAATACTAGGAAATATTCCATTTCATTTAGCTGAAAGTGACAATTATTTTTAAGGAAGACAAAACAGTAACTGTTTCTTAATAGTATTACGTATGAGAGACATACTTCATAGAGGAATATTATTATTAACAATGCATTACACAAATTGATGTAGAAAACATTGTCGAATTTCCACGCTGTCTCAGTAGTAGTGATATATACTTTCTCTAATGATCGCCCGGATGATTTCACCAAGCTTTTCGCCTCCACACGTGAGAAATTCTAGTTCCCAAATGCAAACTTGAGAATTGACAATAAAACTAGTACAGCATTTTCTTTAGATAATTAAATTATCAATCTCCAATAGGTAATAAGAGAATAACTGACAAGATGATCGTAATAGCAGTAGCGAACGTCGATGAACTAAATATATCAGACAAAAAATATCCTAAACCCTCTAATGTAGTATTTATATCATGTACTATATTCTTCAAAATATATGGACGTAAATGCTAAAGATGAAATAAACAACCATTAAAATTCTAAATTCCAATTTGCTTAATTCTGAAACCATCAGTTCCGATCGTTTGTTCCGTTACATTTTATATTCCTTGCGAGTTGTAAGTAAAGATTCTTTACATATTCAACCTTACTGATGTTGAACGAGTCGATCAAGTTATTACTATTGGTAAGGTGGAGTTAATAAGTGCTTCAGGAAGAAGCAAATCTATTACAAGCAAAAAAATAAATCAGCAGAAGTCAACTTGCTGAGCTATTGTGAAATTAGCTAAGACGAGTGAATATATTATCTAACACATATTACATCAGATTGCTTGGAGAGAAAGTATGAGAAATACAAAGGCAGACAAGCTAACTCCGTGTCGTGTTCACCGTGTAAGGAAAACGATTAATTAGTGCTTATTGACCTCCTTCTGTCCTTGCACGTGTAAGAGATTTAGAACGAAGGCACAATTGCAGAAATGTCCTATGCCTTCCATTAGTTTTGTCTCCAGTTAGCCTTTTCACAATATAAATAATAATGTATGATTAGAACACGCCAATTTCACTCTGCAAGGAACAGGCAGAAGCGCGTAAATTACCAACCAGCAACAGTATATGGATAACAATGTGTTAACTGTAACGCTTTTGTAATGGTTTGTGATGTCACATAATTGTCTGCAGAAGAGATCTGCACAAGATACCATATTTAATTACTTGGAACACTACATCAAAGACTTTTAAAAGTGAAATGAAACATGATAGAACCAACGTAAAAAGAATTAGAGGAGTTTAGTTTCTCTAGTATAAAAGAATAAATTGTTAAAATCATTCGATGGCCACGTTGTAAGGATAAGCGATCAGTCCTTAACTTATGAAATATTTTATTCTGAACTAAATGTGCGAGTTATGATGGATGGAAGAGAAAAGAATCGGTATAAGGATGGTTTGGAGGAGGATATGAAGAGGTACCGCATTAATTACTCAACATCGGAAGGGAATGCACTCGAAAGAGTGGGTTGGTAGAATGAAGAGTTTTGTGCAAACTTTAGCACGTGAACGGCGTTATGCTGAATAGCTGAGAGCAGTAGAGATAGTGCGCCGCGAAAATCAGTCACTCTAACAATTGCCAAATGATACGAATTGTAATTCCGTGTGTAGGTTTCAAATTAGACAGTCTCCCTTGAGAACACACGAAGGAAGCTACTGGATATCTATACGCTCATTTCGAATAATAGTCATAGGTAATTTCGGCTACCTTTTTTTTTTGCAAGTATGACGACATTAATGCAATAACAACGGAATCCAGACAATAGATTGTATGTGATTTCTGCTTATTCACAAGCACTAAATTTAATTACTGACGATTTTAATAAATACCCTTCTTTCTTATACATAGGCGTTTTAAACAACTAGGGACTTTGCCATCTAACAGTTTCTTTTGTAACCTAACAAGAAGAATGCGTTAAGCGTGATATGTAAGGTAGATTTGGAATAAAAATAATAGGAATGAAAAGCGAAAAAAAAGGGTTTCTATTAGGAAAAAAGAAAACGAAAACCTGGTTAACATTTATGAAAAAGAAAAATTATGCATTTAAAAAATATTTAGCAGAGAGAATTTAAATCTGTAAACATTTAAAAAATTAATTCTAATTCTAGTTAGAAATGATATATGTATATTATAAATAAATATTAAATATTTTACCCCCAGGCAGTGTTTCAGGCTTAGGTAATGATCAGTACAGGAAGTGATAATACCAGTCAAAAGAGTCGAACCTAAGCACAAAGTCATCTTTAACCAATTCCTACGTTATCAAGAGATAAAAGAATTAAGTTCTATATATACTTTCGAGGAAAGCGAACTAATAAAATTGATAACATTGTCTCTGGATGGCAATGCGCTCTATAAAAGACTCGACGGGAAAACGAATGAATACATAATAACGTAAAATGGAAAAAAATCTAAGGGAAGACTTCCGGTCTGTAATGAAATGCAGCTATTACTGGATGGTAACTTTCAATGCCGCCAAAACTTATTTCCTTTAATAACGTTAAAAAAAATCTCCTTAACCTCTGATTGTCATAAACAATTAAGCACTACCTGAAAGTACAGCCATCAATCTCCTCGGTTTAACATTCACAAACAACATGAATTGGAACAAATAGGTTCAGGTAATAATCAATGCTACTGCGACGAAAATTGGGTTCTATCTGTACCGTGCATGAAGAGTACTCAC
>NC_136484.1:164766874-164769374 GCF_053919585.1 Euprymna scolopes | reverse complement strand
TAAAATAAATTAGTATCTACTTAATAGATACACATATTTATGTTTTATACCTTTATTTGATGTTACACCAATATTGAAAGGCACTTAAATCAACTATATCATCTACTTAAAACTATTAGTAGATTCCGCTTATTTTTCCATTTTGTGGGTTCAGGAGTGCCAAGCCCCTGCTTTTGAACTAAATATAAAATGTTTATATCACTTGATTTCATACTGTTTTACCTTGTACTTATATATTCTAATCTATTACCAGTTTTTCACTGTATCTTAATCCTTGTTTTAAATCTATTAGTTACTAGATTAAGCGCTTTTATCCTCCCTTGCTTTGCACAGTCCTTCTTTTCCACTTGCAGCGTAAACGCCTTTAAAATCTTTTTTTTGGGGGAGGGAGTGTAACTTTTCAATATATATATATATATATATATATATATATATATATATATATATATATTACTTAGTATTTCCCCTAAGCTAAAGAGCCACAAACATGAATTGGAACAAATACCTCGAGGTAATTACAAAGGCTGCTGCGAGAAAAATGGGTTCTCTCCAACGTACTCGAAAATTAATCACACCTGAGAGTACTCTGTATCTCTACAAACTCCCTATTCACACATGCATGGAGTGTGGTTGTCATATCTGGGCTGGTGCATCTTCCACTAGGCTCTAGCTTTTACATAGTTAAAAAAAGAGTCGCGAACCTAATAGGTCCCGCACTGTCAATCAAACACCATCCTCTGACCGATCTCCGAAATGTGGCATATATGTGCTTGTTTTACAAGTATTTCAATGGAAAGTACTCGGATGAATTCAAAGCTTTAGTAACATACTAAATACGTAAATACTCCCGACAAATTAGATTTTCCTACATGCCGTAAAACATTCTATTCGAATAGCTTCTACATCTCGAACTGATAGATTTTGTAATTCCTTCCAAGCCCCTGATTCTCTGACTACTGACATGCAGGAGTTCAAAAGTAATGTAAACAGACATCTCGCTGCCCAACTCCCTACAGAGTATCATTGCAAATCTGATCCCTATTAATAGCTACTAATGGACTTTGTGGCACTGTGCTTTGTTCGGGTTGAGTAAATAATATAAAATAAAAACATGAAAGTGATTTTATAAAACCAACACTAGGTTCTCTACAGTGCAATGTAGACTACAATGTATTGTAAACTAAGTCACTATTTGGATGTATGTGAAGTTTCCTCTCGATAAATCGTAGTGGATCCTCGATTAGAGTAGGCACTTCATCGAATCGGTTAGATAAATGGGTTTTTTCACCGATTCTTATGGCAAAACAATTGTTAGAAGTGTTGAACAATCGCCAATTCTCATTGAATCCGAGGCACCATCGGGTCTCCCTACTAGTAAATAAATATATATATATATATATATATATATATATATATATATGCCGGGAGTATTGATAACTCCGGTTCGTTAAGACTGGTTTAGTGTTTATATATTATAACTAGCCTGGGTGGCCAGAGTTTCCTGGATGTTTTTGAGGTGTGTGTTGAGCAATAAAATAAAATAAAAAGGTGTAGTAGGCAGGCAGGCGAAGGAGGAAAAGAACGTGAAAAAAATGTGACGTCTTTGCTGTTGCGTCCATCACCAAACCGTCAGTGACGAATTAAGGCTAGTCAATCGAAAAAATGAATGACTTTGGAAAATATCGCGGAAAAAAGCGACCCCTCCTTGTAAAAAAGTGTAAAGTTGAGGATAAATGAATTAATGTTTTTGGCCAAGTTTTCGATATTTGTCGTCTGAAGGGTCGCCTTCAAATGATACTAATCTCGTGAAAATCCGCCGCCTCCCTCGAAAGTTTTAGGCAAACATACAAACATACACACGTACATACATTTAAACAGACAGGGAGATTTATATCATAAATAAATATGTAGTTTTTAACGTATCAACTGTCTCCCTAAAATGACCTCTTAACTTCTTAACGTTAAATATAATAAGTCACACTGGTTTCCTTAATTATATTGATAAATGACCGGATATGTCAATTTCTATGGTTACTGAGCTACTTCAATTTAGAACTAATATAAAATTAAATATTTATGAAATCCTATGTACAAATACGCTAATAAGTATTTGAATGAAAGAGAGAGCAAGTAACTTCGATATTAAGATTTACGAATTGATTAAATTCATTAAGAATTTTTAAGTAAAAGTAATTCGCTTTGTACAAATACTAAATACAGTTTTTGCCGATTTTTTTTTTTTTGCGAATTATTAAAGAATGCTTATTATTGTTTGGATTTTTTTGTCGACTGAACTCATTTGGAATGTTATTGTCACAAAGTTTAACATCCAACCCTTTTCAGGTAGGTTTTGTTGAACTTCGGAATAGTTCATTTTCTTTTTTACATTTTTATTTATTGCGGACTATTATCCTCATCTTTTTCTTAGATGTTTCACGACATTTCAGCCAACTATTCCTCTGGCCTTCGTCAGGTGGTAACCGCGACGGATAGGAACTCT
>NC_136484.1:164746874-164764374 GCF_053919585.1 Euprymna scolopes | reverse complement strand
TTAGTAAAGTCCTAAGATATTGAATTAAATTAAAAAAAACACTTGTTCATAGAAAATACAGTTTAATTAGCCCTAAAAAGGAAAGTCATTATGCCGTTCGGTAAAACGCAACAGCTAAGTGTTTGTAAATACAATTATACGGAAGCCCAAAATTTCAGCCAATCAAAACACTGTTTCCAAATTAAGGCATGATAGTAAAAGGAGATAGGGGAGTCAGACGTGCATCCATACATTCCTATTTTGAACGTTTGTCTCAATTTTTATCATTTTTTAATTTAATTATTTTTATGTTCCTGTTTTTAAATTATTTTTTTTATTATTGTTCGAGATTATATAAAAAGTGTTACGCCGAAGGTGTCACATTCTTGCGCGCAAGGAAATTATTAAAATTTGCAAATAACAATCATGCGAAATCTGTAATTTATAAAATGAGTAGAAATAGTTTTGCTAATATAATTTTGTGTGAAAATATTAAATAATGCTTAATTCAATGGTAATATTAATAGTTCAAGAAATTCATTTTTCGTCGAGCTATATCGAATTAATTAATACAGATTTTTAGGGCTTTTTTTCGTAATGTTAATGTAAATTTTGTTTTTATTGTTACAAATTACGATGCTTTATTTATATAAAAAAGCAACAATAAATTCTTGAGTTTTTTATTTACTACTGAAAACCATAAATTTACTAAAGGTATATTTTTGTTTAAGCAAAATAATACATTTCCACTAGGATTTAAATAAAAATAATTCATTCATTATATTCCGCGATCATTATTTGATAAATACCGAAAATTACATCAAAATTGGTTAATTTCCTGATATTTAGTGAATTTTTAAGTAAAGGGAGGTATCAAAATGTTTATACATTTTGAGCATTGAAATTTATTTTGCCCGTACCTAATAATTACAACTTGACGGAGAAGACATATTTTATGAAGGGGGGGGCGTAAGGCCGTTTACACCCCCTAAAATCTATGATGCAGCATGTTCCGTAATTCTATCACCCTTCCAATCCTGCACGGTCGCTATATCGGCCCTAGCAATATAGCTAAAAAAATAAAATAAAATAAAATAAAATATGACACTGGCGATATTTTGGCCTTCTAATATATTATGAAATAATCTTCTATTGTCGTTTTGGGTAATTATTGCTTAATTAGTCAGGATCCCAAGTGTTACGAATTACTAATACATCACCTATTATCGATTATTTAATGAAATTCTATAGTAAAATAACTGAACTATCTATCACGCTTAGAAAAACGGCTGCTTGCATCACTGGTAAAATTATGTCTTGTGATAGGGGAAGTGTGCTTTCGAAGTGTTCGCATTCGAAGTTCAAAAATAATATCATATTGCTTACTCTTAAGCAATACATTTCGTTTATTAATTTGAAACAAAATTGGTATAAATTATAATTAAATAAATGAAAAAAATGAATGTATTAAATACAAATGCTGCTTACGATGGGGTAATTGTTCTTTTCGAAAGCGAATAATGTTTTGAACTAAGATATTAAAAATAATACCTTATATCTTGTCATTGGGACAATACAAAAGCAATGAATAGCCTGCTTATTTATTGTACAGAACTAAAAACGAAACATTAAGAATGAATGTATTAAATAGCTAATTAAATCAGTAATCAAAATATTTCCATGCATCACATAGAATCTATTACACTAGGTAACAAAATATTTTGTTTTTCATGCTGAATTATATAATTATAACAGTAAATATTAAAATCAACCACATTTTTATTTTTATGCAAGCATCATATATATATATGTGTGTGTGTGTGTGTGTGTGTGTGCCATTACTGTTTCGCTGTTTCACAGCTAATCAATGCGGCTAGACTAGCAACGACGTCAAACTATGATTGAAACTCAACCTCCTAAGTGAAAAACAGTGATTCTCACTGTCTGCTGCTAAGATGAATATGCAAAATTACAATGTTTAAACATTGTCCAAACGCCTAAGCTCCATTTGTTTACACAAAGCGCATTGCTTTTTTCGCTAGTGGCCGTTTGTTATTTCACTCCTTGATACGTTCAACCCATGATAGGGATCATTTATAATCATCCACATGCAATACTGTTTCGCTGTGTCATAATTCATCAGTGCGGCTAAACTAGCAACTTCCTCAAGAGGGTTGTTATTTCATAGGTTGGAATTTCATGAATTTTTTTTTTACACGGTGATCACCACTTATCAAGGCCCGGAAGCCACTTAGGGATAACCAGGGAATCCGTTATGTTTATAAAATTGTGAGCAATAACCAATAGATATTTATTTTAGTGTAACTTCTAATTTATCCAAACATTTTTAGCGACATATGTGCGTACATGTGCCAAGTACAACCTCATTTAATATCTACCTACCTAAGGCCACAGCAAAGATACTGAAAAGAGAAATCCGATTCATCTTTTCACACACTCTTCCACGTCAAACTATTAAGCTATTTCTAAAATAGTTTCTCTATTAAAATTTCCAGCGATGTCATTTCTAACATGTGCAAAAAGAAAAAAAATCATCGCATATGTTTAATGAGTGTATGGATGCGTGTTCGTTTCCGAATATATTACATTCTCGAAATAGACTCGTTTAACGGTTGAGAAATTCATAAGATATGACTTTATAATCTTGCAATTTGTTACATTTCGTTAGAACCTGTCATGGGTAAGAATGCCGTTTTCGTGAACACATTTATTAATGCATCAGCAGTATGATATAAAGTCATTTCAGTAGGTTTCAATTTGCATTGAGCGATTCCACATTTTATGCATAACTCGCCGTGTCTATTAAGCCTTACGTGGTAATCCTTCCTTTCGTTTCTTTTAAACTATGTTTTTTTTTAAATTAATATTTTGAAAGTAAAATTAGTAAGCCTTAAATATGGCAGCCAGAGCAAAATACGCATATACATTCTGTATTAGTATTAAGAATGGTTTTATGTTGATTTTATTAATTATTATTAAACGATGAATTGTTTAAATTTAAAATCTAGTAAGAATTACACGGGTAAACTTGAGAAAAACACGTTTCAGTATTTTGTCAACATTATGTGAATAAACGAAAGCAGACTTAAATTTGACCTGATGTCTTGTGATTTCCTTTGATCAGATAATAGTAATGCATTTCAATCATGATTTTCCCATGTTCACACGCTTAATACTAAGTTGATTTTAAGTTGAACTGATTCTTCATGCAATAATATATAAAGAAAACATAAAATAATTTTATGCAAATACGAAATTGATCTGTCATCTTAGTCTAGTCGCGACCTTTATGGCTTGTCAGTAACATTTAATTTTACTCCATAATTTGTCGAGTAAAATTATTTTTTCAACAGCTTGCTGTAGTTCTTTAGCTAGATATTCATATAGGTTCGAATATTTTTGATTGAACATTATACAAATAACCAGAAATTTTCAGAGCAGTTTAGGATTTTAAAGCCGAGAAAAACAAAAAAGCAGACACAAATTTAGACGATTACAAAAACGTCATGGCGATGGCTCTTTTTTTCCAGCGTTATATAAATCTAAACATCCCGTTAGATATGTATCCCTAAATAAAGAAGGACCATTAATTGCTATTAAATTTATAATTATATTAAAACTACCTTTTAATCGGAACATTTGAGTCGATGTGGATATTCAAAGAAAAAGTATCGCGTATTCTGATAAAACTTTATACATTTTAATTGTCTATTGAAGGTGAACTACTACAAAATATTCAACCTCATAATTTATAAGGATTTTGCTAAGAATTCTAATATTAAAATGGCCCTATTTGATAAATTAAACTGCATCGAAATTCCTTTGAGATTACTATGTGTCATATATTTTAATAAATAAACAGCAGATTCGTATAAGTAACTTACAAAGGTATTTCAATAAACTTTATTTTGAAATTGTATTTAAATTCTCGTTGTATTTTATGCTATTGCATTTTTTTTTAAAATAAATAATAGATTAATTTAAAATTTTAAAAAAATCAATATGTAATTTTGAAAATTACAGCAACGCGAGAAATACGCGAAATTTTATCATTAATTAACTAATCGAGAGAAGATCAACAGGTATTTTTCACATGATTATTAACAAGGCCCCACGATGCTATTTGTCTACTTCTGCTTTCATAACTTTTACATTACTGTATATAGTATCACTAAATTTTCAGTTACTAATCAAACGTCGTTTTTGCACAGGCTTAAATAATATTAACATTTCCGAAAAAGTCTATTCTTTAAGTAATAAAGTAAATCTTGGCAGATCAACTAGATTTGTATATAATTGCATACTCGAAAACCATTGTAATATGTTATATAGTATTTCAAATTATAGTTTGAGTTTTGTCTTAGCAATGCTGAATATCATTTCAATATGACTTTTATAATAGAGTCCCTGTTTTTACAAACACGAAAGACACTCGAAGATAAGGATTAATGCGTTTACAGTGATGGAAGTTGTGTAGAAATATGTTATTTAAGAGAACTGCTGAACAAGAATATGCTTACACTAGACTTAAAGATGAGCAAGTTGTAGTAAGCTAGAAAGAAAGCACGTGGAACCGAGTTCCAAAACCGGGCCGTTTAAAGAAAGAAGTTTTGTTCATTGAACTTTCGTTTAGATTTAGGCACATATAGACATTCAAGAGAAATTGATGATAGTGGTGGTAGTTAGACGAGTGTTTATCGGAGATCTAGCAGGGGTAACTCTAGATTGAAGCTTTGATGTGCACCTGTCTTTAAAATAATAGAACAGAGCCAAGTTCCTAGTGTATCATTCGTGGAAAAAGGTAGCAGGGTGGAAAAAAGACATCACCTATCAGATTTTGAAGCTTATTTAGAACTGTATTAACGCAGAATATTGTGCTTCAAGCGGTTCTTCCCACGGACATATCTGGCTCTTTTATAGGTAGATAATTGTCTCGAGAGTGAGATGAATCCTGAAGCGCTAGAATAACGCAACTATTTTTCCACCGACCTGCGAGCGATTTTATGTAAGTCTTTATTTTAGGTCAAAAGTGAAGGTCAATCCAAGAAGCTTGTCGATACATGGTGCTTCTTTGAGACTAAAGTTTAATCGTATCAACTGGGTTCAAGTAAAGATCAGTGTATTGGTGGTGTAAAGATACAAGATTGGTTTTTAATGCCTTTTGCCCCACTGTACCACGTGTGCAAGGTCGGAGAAGAGACACCCAGAGAAATTCAAGTTGTTGTGGGCCTTTAAAGTGTTGTCCTCTGCATATATGTCGTCGAAAGAACTTAGAATGTACTTTTGGAGTTTATTTTAAGGAAGAAAGTTAGAGAATCAATTAGAGAATGAAACCTTGGTAGTGGTCTATGTTGGTATAGTTGTGGTTTTGGATTTTGGCTTTGTTTATTGATTTCTAGTCAATGAGTTTGCGCAGAAGGTCAGCAGAGTTGTGAATAGCAGATTTGAGCAGAAGCCAGAAAGAGGAAATAGGTGCGAAGAAGAAAGTAAAGAAAGTTTGTACACAAATGACGAAGAAAATCCGTAGCAGTTCCTACTAATATGGCGTCGAGAGGCACTATCAGAGTTTACTACATATTCCACATTCGATTCATCAAATGGTAATGTAGCAACCTCGGTATTATACACCTCCGATAGGACCGCCTTTTGGAGAGGTTATCTAATGTTCAGGTCCCTGGCTATAAGGCGAACAATGTCAGCCCAGAAAAAAATTAACACACAGCAACTTTATTATTGACATGAAACAAGGATAGGACACAAAATAATTTAGTTAGCTACTTCTCGCACAATATTGTCGACCTAGGATACAGCGTTTGCTTCCTCTTTGCCAGAAACATCCCTCATTTGTTGAGGTGGTGAGTGAGGAATAGAACACGAGAAACGAGCGTTTCTGCGCTGCCGAAAACGCGCCCACAATGCCATTTTTACTCTTGTCGGAAAATAAATATCTACACGATTCGTCATGTGCGATATACTAAATATAAGTAATTATGTTAGCAAAATCGAGGAGGCGGAGCTACAGGTTAATATATTTCCGAACAGTATTAGTGCGCAAATGACTGGAATAGATCCGATTAAATTTGAAGTAGTCGATTGAAAAACAACAATGGTATCCATTATGCTAATACGCACTCTATGATTACAAAAATAAATCCCCTCGTTTTCGAAAGCCTATTAAAAAAATGGTAAATATAAAGATTAGTGCGCAAATGCAACAGCTTTCCTCATACGAATGTGTTTCTAAATTATAAAATTAAATTTCTAAAATGATATCCTTAAAATAGCGAGTAACTCTTCTGTACATTAACAGAAAAAAAAACACAACAAATCCATTGAATATTGACCAAAATAAATGTTGACTAAAAATATAGTTAATCGAAATGTAGACTGACGTTGAATAATGTCAAATAAATAATAAATAAAACACGATTATTTTACTGGAATTACACAAGATTCAATTCCAGTAAAATAATCCATATAAGTTCATACACACCCGGGCCGTGGTATATTATCATGTCTATAAGAGGAAGCGATGTCTAACTTGTCTCGTTGATCGAGTAAAAACATACCCTGAATTTAAACGCAGCTTTCATGAACAAAAACTATTTAATAAAATACTGGTGCACACTCGACGTGAACTCTCCCGACTAAGCCGACAAGTAGCAAATCCCATGTTTTCACTGTAATGGTCTTCCGATGTTGGAGAAGTCTCGTCTCTTACTTTTATTCCGTAGCACTGCTAGACTTTGGAATTCACTCCCCGGTATTAATCCATCTGTATTAACATGCATAAGTTTAAATGTAATGTAAACAAATATCTCGTTGCTCAACTCATTACTTAGAGTGTCCTCTGGATATATTATCAAATTCACGGTAGCCACTGTGGGAATTTGCCTTTTGTAAAGAGAATATGAATATGTTGCTAAGATCGCTGGTAAAATGGTTGGATCACTCTACCGCCCCATAAGTATATCACTGCCGATGCAATCCTCTATCTGTATAAGAGCCAGGTGCGACGTAAAATGTGGTACTGTTGCTACACTTGGGCGGGAGCTGATCGGAACACCTATCCTCATTGATAGAGTTTAAAACCGGTTTCGAAGCCTAGTAGGTGCTGCTCTTTTCTCTTCCCAGCAACCTCTTTCCCACAGAAGAGATTTCGTGAGCCTATTTCTGCTCTATCACTATTTACATGGAAAACGCTCGACTGTATTCCAATCCATGGCCCTCCTTTGCCAAACTTTCATAAAAAACACTCGAGTAGTTACAACCATTATATATAATTTCCCCTAGTCTCTAACGCAGATTCCATGAACAAAGTTTCTCTTCCAGAACTGCCCGCATTTGGAACACTGTTCTGCTGGCATGCTTCCTCGTTCAATCCAAGATGATAGCTTTCAAATCTAATGTTAACAATTTCCTGTTAAACCGCCCACACAAATAATCAAATACTACCCAATTTACACCATAAATGATTGCTACATCGTTACCTTACATTCATTAACCGTTATCCTCGAGTGGTCCTCGGGCATTGATAAGTGGTGACTCCCAAGTAAAAAAAAAAAAGAAAATTGTTACATGTATATATAAATACTAGCACTAGTTAAAAATGTATTAACTATTCTGTTATGGCTATATAATGAACCACGTGATTCACAAACGATCATGAAGCTGATTAGGGAGGGTAATTCCAAAGTTCGAAGGAAGAATCTATTACAGAAGAAGACTTGCTGGCAAATAGGGACACCAACAATGGAGGAGTGGGGATTTACACTTTTCGACGAACATATTCCCGACTAACCCAACAAGCAGTAAAATCCTTTCTGGACCTCAGTACTGCGGGCCTGTTTTCAGCTTACTACAGTATGTTCATCTTCAAGTCCAATGCAATCAAATTTTTGTTGAGCCACCTTCTTAAATGATCAAATGATAAGCAATACTCATCAATACCGATTACTACACTGTTGTCTCACTGATCAATTTACACTCATTAAAACTTATCCTCGATTGGTCTTCAAACCTTGATAAATGGTGGCCTGTTTGTAAAAAGATATTCATGATTGATACATTATTACAATGTGCCATTCAATGCAATCACTGAACATATGCAGTAAGAATCAAAGTAGAATACACAAGGGAAATTCGCGAATAGACCGTTTAAAAATGTAGTTTTACAGAAATTATGTTCGGATTCTTGTCGGTAAGGTCACAAATCATTGTCTAGTTTTATATCTAACATAACGAGATCATTCTATGAACAGAAAGCCCTTCTTTGTCCAAAGTAATCGTGGAATTATGGACTGAATTATCATTATTAAATGTCGACAAAATAGACACATGAGATTGAAATATGGGAACAGGACAGAAAGGGTAGAACATAATATAGTGTGGGTCTTGACAGAAGGGCTAGCAAGTCATATTTCAATGCAAGTTTGACTGCACAATTATATAACGCTCAATTTAGCTGGTGTTACGGACAGGAAAACAAACAATTAGTATAAATCACTAAGACGAGAAAAATAGAAACGATAGAAAAGATGTGTAGAGGACAGGGGAAATAGAGAAATGAGGAAAAAGAATTCAGTGAGAAAACCTAGAGAGAGAGGAAAAGAAAAAAAGAGGTAAAACGAGGAAAGGTAGAAGTAACAAAGGAAAAGCAAAATATAAAGAAAAGCAGAAATTGCGATAAATCGAGAAAAAAGGGCAACAAAAAAATAAAAAAATAAGTTTTATATAAGTATTAAATAAGAACGGTAGACAGGTAGCTACAAGATCTCAAGCAGGCTGGAAATAGTTAAATATATCTCAATAAAGATAATGATAGTGAACCATGAGAAAAAATAGTTGAAACAAAAGAGGAAACCGAAACGAAAAATGAAACAAAAAGAAAGAAAAAGTAATGAAACGAGAAGGGAAACGAAATACGAAAGTAAAAAAAGAAAAAAAAAACGAAAAGAATAACGGAAACGAACCGAAAAGAATAACGAAAAAGAAGCAAAAAGGAAACAAAACAAAAGGAAAAAAAGGAAACAAAACGAAAGGAAAAAAGGAAACAAAACGAAAGGAAAAAAGGAAACAAAACGAAAGGAAAAAAAGGAAACAAAACGAAAGGAAAAAAAGGAAACAAAACGAAAGGAAAAAAAGGAAACAAAACAAAAGGAAAAAAAAGGAAACAAAACGAAAGGAAAAAAAGGAAACAAAACGAAAGGAAAAAAGGAAACAAAACGAAAGGAAAAAAAAGAAACAAAACGAAAGGAAAAAAGGAAACAAAACGAAAGGAAAAAAAAGGAAACAAAACGAAAGGAAAAAAGGAAACAAAAGGATAAAAGACAAACAAAACGAATGGAACAAAGGAATTAAAAGAAATTAAAAAAAAGCAACAAAAGGAAAGGAACAAAGGAAACAAAACGAAAGGAAAAATGAGAATACGAAAGGAAGAAAGGAAACTATACAAAAAGAAAAAGGGAAATGAAACAAAGGGAAAAAGGAAACAAAACGAAAGGAAACAGGAATCAAAACGAAAAGAAAACGGGAAACAGAATAAAGGGAAAAACAAAACGAAAGAAAACAGAAAACAAACCGAGAAAAGGAAGTAAAAAAAAAAACAAGAAAAGGTGACAAAATAAATCGGAAACAGGAGAAAATGAAAGGGAAATAAAATGAATGGGGAAAATAGATAATTATTAAATGAACCATGAAATATTTTAGAAATGAGTTAAATGCAATTTTTACGATAGATTTTGTTTAAATTCTTAGGTAAACACAAATAGTTAAAGAAATTCATGCTTCCAATTATAAACAGTTTCTAAATAATATTTTTCCTCACGACCTATATTCTACACAACTATCAACAAGGAAACTAGAAACGAAACAAAAAATCCTGTTGGAGGATTTTTGACTCATTGATTTTTATAAACGCCAACCAGATAGTAAGAACTGTGTCGATTCTAGAATCCGTGATTTATATCTACATTAATTAGCCATTATTATCTCAAATTATCATTTAATGAGCTTTTACTCACCCGAAAGAATTCTTAGAAATGCTGGTGTAAATATACCGAAAATTGAAATTTGGGCAAGTTATTGAAACTCATAAAAATACGACAACTTTAATGTATTACACGGATCTCATCGCCCTCTACAGCTTTATTAACTCGGTTTGCAAATGAAATCCAAATTAGCATGCATTCTCCAATCTTCGAATAAATATATTGCATTGTCTTCTATCTCAGTGAAAGGGAAATAGAACTGGTTTTAATAGGATTTTGTTTATTAATTTTCTTGTTTTATTTTAAAATTTCTGTTTTAATATTTTCAATAAAGGTTACTTGGGGGATGCAACGAAAGCATACATTTGTCATGATCTAAATTTAATATAACCGTAAATCAAGTATGAACCCAGTTTCTGCTTTTGAGAAATTTACAAATTGGAAGCGATACTATGGCATGCATAGATTTATTCCAAGCGCATCTCTTAGTCATGAGATAAAAGCTCAAATTAGTTCTACGTTATCTCCTTTCACCATATTTTAAAGAGATAAGAATTTTCCGATCGCTGAAGAGGCAATGCAAAATAAAATATATCTTAATTTCATATAACATTGCTGCGTTGACCAACAGGTAACGATAAAAGTACAGCATCTATTCTGTCCATAAATTGTATAATTATATAGTGAAGTGTTGATTGGACGTCCATCAAGTGGAAATATTTTTAAGCACGGCATAAAACTACAAGTAACGAAGCACACAATAGTATAATTTTTCCTTACATTTTGTTCAAGCGGAAAAGATAAATTAAGTTGTACTATTTGCATCTATTTCATACTGGCGCAATGGAGACGTGTTAAATAGCAATCTGTTCTAGGTGATACACTTCTAAAATTTAAAGGTTTAATCCTCACAACAACCGGCAGTAAGAATAATTTAAAAAAAATACTTTAAACTTCTTGCAGATCGAGAAAATCTATTTCTGCGTGTATAATAAAGGTTTACATTCGGAATTACACATGGATTTCATAGGTAACCAAGATAACACCGAAGAAAATCGAAGGCTACATTGGCCGAAATTATAAAATAACATCCAGGTCTAGAATAGTAACCCATTAAAATGATCGAAATTATTAATTCCCACTTAAAGAATTCCGAAACAGGAAAATATTTACTTTCACTGATTGACATGAATAGCAACAATTGTTGAGAGTTCATTAGTCAAATTCATCGCCCTAATGTTCACTGCTAACATGAATTGGAACCCATCCGTAGATGTTACCAGGATGGTGCTCTCGGCCGCTCGAAAAATATTAATGTGTGATAATATCCGATAATTTCGACAAGACACCATTCGCCATGCATCGAATATTATTACCATATATAAACCAGTACTTCAACCATTAGATTTTCTATTGGATTAAGTTCAAAAGCGTGTATCGAATGTAATAGGTCCTGCACTGTTAACTAATCTCAAATTCCTATTCCATAGCCGCGACTTTAAATCCCTGCACCTGTTTTATAAGTGGTTTGATAAAAATTAAATAAGATACGAGTTACATTGAACACTTTAAAACCAAATAGCTGCAACGCCAATTTTTTTTTACCTTTATAAAAGAAACGAATGTTTATTTTTAAAGAGATATATATTTCGGAGATATAACGTGTAACACGTATCTTATTTAATTTTCCAATTTTACTCAACGCCTTTTAATAGATAACCTACCCAGATTTTCAAACCACGCGCGACCACACGTAATTATCCGGCTACAGATAAATCCGCAGCTTACATCATATGGACTCAACTCAAAATCCCTCATTCAACACCATGGCAAAGAATAAGAGGAAGCACATATGGGTATATAGACATATACATAGATTGAAAAATGAGTGTACATCTCCGAAGTATATCTCTCTTTAAAAATAAACATTCGTTTATTTTATAAAGATGAAAAAAATGTCGCTGCAGCTATTTGGCTTTAAAGTGTTCAATGTAACACGTATCTTATTTATTTTTCATATATATATATATATATATATATATATATATATATATATATATATATATGACTTTGGCTGTGTGTGTGTGTGTGTGTGCGAAAAGTCTCTACTAAATTCTCTGCATATTTAGTCTACATAGTTGAAATTTGATATACAGATACTGGGACCGACAGCACACTTTGTATTCGTTTGTTAGCTGGTAAAATCGAAAAAGAACACATTGACATGGCATGGCGTAAGTCGACTATACCGGATATCATCTAGGCAGCCGCAAAGAATAAGTAGCTTGCGAAAAGATTAGCAGTCGCACCAATAGTCAAAAAACAGAATATGCAAATGAGAAGTGTACGCGAGAAGAGAAAGGAAGAAAGAAGAGAAAATTGCACGATGTGCTTTTTAAAAGTTATAGATGAAATAATTTTATTCTTTGCAGCTTGTATGTATGCATGGATTTAGATCATACCTTAACAGATAAAGCTGGGGAGCTTTATGCGTACGAGTTCAGTTTATGGCACAAATCCATTTTTTAACTTTTAAAATCACTACTATATGTTCTGTACAATATAATAATCATTAAAGAATTGGTTCTATAATAATAAATCTGCATGAATTAATACATAATATGCAGCAGATTCTTCCATTGGCAACATAGTGCACCCTGCTAGTCTGTTAGGAAACATCGTAGAGAAATAAGTTCGATACACCCTCCTCAAGTTGTGTAAATTATAAAATCTTACTAATCTAAAATATTTTTGCATTTGCACATATAATAGATGATCAGAGACAAAACAATGAGACCTTCAAGTTTAAGAGGTGAATATTTATTTAAAATTTAATTTCAGCGTAATATTTTCGCTAAAAATCTATAATCACGACATGAATGCGCATACAATTCCTTCATTTTACGCAGTAGATTGACTGGCATATTAAAATGATGGTTGACTTGAAAGCGGTGGTTGTATCCATAAAAACGGCACCAATTTTAATGCAGAAAAAGTGTCAGACTTTTCGTATTTTTGGTTTATGTTGAGACTAAAAGAATGTATTTGGATTATTTTTTCTTTAAAATGAAATAAATAAAATCAATAATTATCTTTTGTTTTCATCCAAACATACAATACCACATATCATTGGAAAGTTCAAGGACAAAATACAGTTCAGATAAAAAAGAATCACCAAATGAAACTGAGCTAATTATTTCAATCTTGGAAAAAATTGTATTTTCGAAAATATAGTCTCGTTTAATTCAATTCTGAAAACTGAAATCTCACATTATAATTCGTAAAATAAAAATTAATGTTTAAATTAAAATTTTACGATGACTTCCTTTGTAAAACAAAGGTTCGGTTTTGATGATAGTTTATTAATAACAATACTATTATAGAAATAAATGCTGCAGATTTTATTAAAATTAAACAGAATTAAAAAGTTACTATTTTTCAAGTAAACTCATTTTGTACATGGAAACAACGTTTTCTAAAACGTCAAAATTGAGCAATTACATTTAATATTTTCGATGCCAAAGTCAAGCAATTTACGATAAGTTTATAGAATTAGTCCTCTTTCCTTACTAGTTCCAATACAAACATCCTCCTCAAGGTATTTAGGAATCCCATCAAACATCGGATTTAAGACAGTAAGAGCTCTATAAAATTAAAATCGTTTCAGATAAATGCGTAATTAAAAATGTGAGTGTTTTTTAATACGCTTTCTGTGTTTAGTACGTGCGAAATCTAAAACAAATTGTCTAATTTATTGTCATTTACAAATTATAATTTACGTGTAGATTTCTTGTGTACTTAACCTTAAACACACCCATATATATATATATATATATATATATATATATATGTATATATAATTCTGTTAAAATTACATAGTAATATAAGGCAGGAGGGAAGAAGTTTCAACCCGAGTTGAATTCAATGTCCCTAATGGTGATGGCTTAAACAGAGCTGAGCGATAAAAGATAAGGAAATATCAAGGTTTTATGAAAGACATGAAAAGAAACTGAAATCGTAGGAAGATCTCCATCATTAAAGTATTCATAAAAGCTACCAGGATAATGGAGCAGAATTTCAAAACTACTTAATATATCCGGTTAAAAGGTGCAAGACAGGTTGAAACCCTTCAGCCGATTAAAATACTAAAAAATCTCTCGTTTGAAATTTTTGAAATTGAGTTGGATTTCGACATCCAGCAGGATGATCCATCTCCAGTAAAAACAAGATAAAAAATTAAAAGGAATAAAGAAACAAAAATATACTCAAAATATCACTTACCATTGTTGCGCACAGGATTTTTATTTTTACGTGTTTATTAAGATGCGCTTCTGGATTATCGTGTAAGTTTGTTTCAGAATTCATTAAAAATAATGCAGATATTTAATGAGTGTAGAGCACGCATTAAAATAGCATAGTATTCTATATTATACGTTTAGATAATGCAAGTTTTAACATCATTTAATGATTTTGTTAATGTTCTATTCAGATAAAGTTCAATATCCACGTACGCTCCACGTAGAGTTTCCTCCCATGAATGACTATTATGGGCACGATTAGAAGTTCACATATGCAAACACTATGTTGTAATACGAAACAACCCGGGAAGTAACGGTAGCTAATCGATTAACGGCATGGACTGCGTAACTGGGTGTGCAAAGTTCGAATCTAATTCGTTACACAGGAAGCTTGTAGTTTCTTGTAGCACTCAATTTTTTATTAGAATGTCAGAAAAACCAATGCCAACAATAGAATGTCGAATTCATATGAAATGAATGTCTGACGATTAGCTTAGAAACTTTACTGTTAACAGACGAAAAATTGTAAACAAAAGAAAAAACGAATAATTTGACAAAACAGAGTAGAAACTATTCATCGGCCTGTATACTGTAAACGTGCTTAAACTTTAACTCTATAACCCGTATAAAGTAAGTGGAACTTAAACAGAAAGTTTGTTTCAATTCTTCTTTCTTTAACAAAAAATATTTTTAAACGAAAAGTCCTTTCCCTTCTTAAAAACAAGTTAAATTATCACACTTTTAAACAGACTTATAAAAATCTGTTCCTTTGATTTTTTTGAAAACATTTGCTTAAAATTATTTATTTGGCAAAAAAAAAAAAAAAACCCAAAGCACATAGCCTTCTCTTCAACAATTTATAAAAATTAAAAAATACTGTAGGTATTTCGTTATATTTTAATATTTCTACGTTTAACATTTTATTTTCTTTTAGTAAGCGTTGTAATGATCTCATCGAGGATGCTCGGCATAATCCGGCTGTTATATCATGTTCCGGGGACACCTGAGCGAACGCTGAGTTACGTCTGGTTCAAACGAGTTGCTAGTACATTGTAACATAAAATCTTGAAGTGTTTATGCAGAATGCAGGCAATGCTATTTTTTGACAGGATTTTCAAATTAAATTCAATTTTTACGGTATTTTATGTTAATTTAATTGTAAAATGCAAGCTCAGCATTGTTATAAAACACGCTTCGCGTGTAAAGAATGAAATTTTATTTTAAAACAATTATGCTTAAATGTTCGTTATTTTACGAACGTAAATCTGCCGCAATTTCGCACTTTGTTTACTCTACTTCTATGAAAAACATGAATAAAATGTGAATGAATATTAAAAAAGGTTCATGTATTATGGGAAATTTGCTTGCAAAATGAAAAAAAAATAACAAAAAAACTTCGCATTCTTTGGTTCCTGGACAAACTCCTACAAATGGCGAACATTATTAATAGCTAGATAATTCCTTAAAATCACGGGAACAATTGACAAACAACACGAAAGTAGAAATAAAAAAGAGCTTATCCCGTTGCATTTTACGTCAGTACTTATTTCCTAGCGATGAATTTGTATATTTTTCTTGTTTAGTCGGAACAGTATATTTGTCATTGTTTTTCCAGTTAATATTTTTTTCATGGGTGATGGATGGCGGACGCAGCGAAATTATTATTTTCTCTGTCATGCTTTATTATCCTTTTCGTCCTTTTGAATGAGAGCTTTTGCAAAGTGAACTAAGGGTTGAAGTTCAGTTTAGGTAGTGCTTTTTAGTTGAAGAAAAAAGAGTGCAAACGGAGTACAGAAGCTGCCAATTTGAACTTAAGCATATTTGAAAAAAATATTACAAGAACAAGACGGAAAATTAGTCGGAATTATTTTTCAAAAGAAAAAAAAGGTGGATGAGATTTCCACCCGAAATTTAAGATTAATAGAAAATCTGCGAAAATAAACTGGAGAATATTTCTTAATATTTGTCTCCACAAATTATCGTGTCCATATTTAGTCCAGGAATTTAAACGTGGCGATTACATTTTACTTTAGTAATCATAAAAATAAAATTGGAAGTATATAAGTAAAATCAAGATCGGCAATTTTTCTTTTGACCAAAACGTTTTTATAATCGTTACTTTCGGTATCACTTAAAAAGTCTCTCGCTGCCACCGGTCCATTTTAGCCTGGCATGCATTTCCCTTTCTTCTGACCGCATACTTGGCACAGCCGGTCCATTTTCATTATTGGTTTGCACGTCCGTCTTTTTCAGCGGCGACGTTCTTTTTGCCCATAGCACGTTGTGCATTTTCTCCCCTTTTTTCTTTCTCTACTCGCGCACACTTTCTAATTTGCATATGCCGTTTTTGACTATTTATGCGGCTGCTAATCCCTTTGCAAATCAGCAATCCTCCGCTACTGTTGATACTTTCCCACGCACATTATGTTACATAATCAGTGTACAAAACTGGGAAATTTTCTTTAAATTCTCGAATGTTTTTCCTTTTTCTCTAGCCTTTGGTCACTGAGTTTTTAACATGATGGTGATTCCACAAAGAATGGAAAACGTTCGTGACATATATGTTACTTATGATTGGTTTGCGATAATATTCGCCAAAAAGGTAAATGAAAAAAAATCATAAAATAAAACTGCAAAATTACGCATGAGCTTTCTGGTATTTTTAACAATTTTTGCGTAAAAAGAAAATTCTGGCTAAATACAGATAATGCAAATGAGCATCACACCATCATATAAAAAAACCGCCTAAAGAATACTTTTAGAAACGTATTCTTTACATGGGGAGGAGGTGCGTCTATAATTATTATGTTCTTTAACTTAACAATTTAATAAACGAAAGATACCGTAAAAATTGAAATTAACTTGAAAATCCTCTATGTATACCGAAGTCCTGAATCATTAGCCTTTCCAGAAAACACTAGATCAGGTAAAATGTGTTGAAAATTCAAGTAACAGCAAGCAATTTGGATTTGACTAAAAACTATAATAAAACTCTAAGTCGATAACGATTAGTATTTTCTGAAAAAATACAGAAAAAATTAAGTGTATTACCAAATAGATACGAAACATTGCTCGTAGCCAAAGAAAGACAAAGGAGAGATATATTTATGTGGAAGTTAGAGACAATGTCAGATGCGATTTGAAAGCCAGTACATAAGGCGAAGTGCAGTATAGTCTACTAAAAATGCTTGGGCGGCTGTTTTGGCATTTCAC
>NC_136484.1:164729374-164744374 GCF_053919585.1 Euprymna scolopes | reverse complement strand
TAGTACATGTTAGCCTCCCTCTCAAGTTCTGGAGGGTTACTATATTGTGAGAACTAGGGATATATAAATACATATCCATGTTTGCTTGCTTATGTGTGTGTGTGTATGTCCAGGTGCCGGAGAGGTAAAACCTCGTGATAATAAAACATGCACACTATGCCACTGCTCAGTCATCTCACTATATCAGTTTGTCACTGTGCAACCAGTGGTAGGGTGCGAGAGGGTACAATATGTGTAGAACAAGCATGTTGTGTCGCGATCGTTATGTGCAGATATCTTTCGAAGAAGAAGAAGAAGAAGAAGAAGAAGAAGAAGAAGAAGAAGAAGAAGAAGAAAAAAGTCCTATAGCGATAGGTGAGTGGGGACGTGTACAGGCTTAGCGGGCTGGAAGTGCATAGCTGCAAATCTGCACATAGGCGGCCAGTGATTTATCTAACATCGTCGACTAAATCGCTTACAGGGTGGAAGCAACTTAGGTGGATGATCTGGCGGCTGAGCAGCCTTTTCTAGGGATACACTGCTCACCCATGCATTTGGGAAAGGTCTAGAAAAGGTGACCTAAAAATGTCTACTCTTTTATTAGCTAGTCGGCTTCCTGCGGTCAGCGGCTGCTCTATATTTGCAGGAGAAACAAGAAAAAGTTGAAGAAAAATAATACACAAGGAAAATCCAAATTTTATCAGGAGAGGAATAACCTAACTGTTGCTACGTGGAATATGAAAACTTTGCTAGATGTCCTGGATAATGAAAGACCTGAGCGTAGGACAGCTATTGCTGCAAGAGAGCTCGCTAGGTACAGCATAGACATTGCGGCATTGTCTTAAACACGATTGAGTGATGAAGATCAATTGGTGGAAGTGGGCTGTGGATACACCTTTTTTTTGGAAAGGAAAACCATCGGGGCTGAGACGAGAGGGTGGAATTGGCTTTGCAGTGCGTTCTGATTTGGTGAAGAGGATTGAACAGCCAATCTGTGTAAGTGACAGAATTATGATGATGCGCTTCCCTCTTGCACACAGTAGGTATATGACGATTTTATCTGTGTATGCCCTTACCATGGGTCATGATGAAGACACCATCACGGCGTTTTACCGAGATCTCAGTTGTACCATTTCATCTATTCCTTTATCTGAGAAGATCTTACTCATGGGTGATCTAAATGCAAGGGTTGGCAAGGAGCATCACACCTGGGACTTACTCGGTCGGTTTGGTGTAGGTATGGTAAACAGTAATGGTCTGCATCTTCTCCATCTATGCACTCAGTTTGACCTTGTTATCTGTAACACTTTCTTCAGCCACAAAGAGGTCCATAGGTTTACCTGGACCCATCCTCCTTCAAAACAAGATCACTTGATCGATTACATTATTTCCAGGAAGGCAGATTTGCGGGACGTATGTAGTGTGCGTGTTATGCGTGGAGCTGAATGCGGCACAGACCACTTTTTGGTACGTGGGAAGTTGAAAGTCTGTATAAGGAGGAAGTGTAGGCTGGGTGGTGTTGGGATTCCCAGGCGGGTTGATGTGTCCAGGCTGGCTGATCGAAGTGTACGTGAAAAGCTTCGATCCGTAGTTAATTCTGCTGATTTTGATGGGTCATGGGCGCATTTTAAAAATACAGTCTATGAAATAAGTGTAGATGTTCTTGGCTTCCGAAAATCTAAACATCAAGATTGGTTTGATGATAATGATTCTGAAATTACTCAACTCTTAAGTGCTAAAAATGAGTTGCACCATAAGATGTTGTCTGCTGCCTCTCATGAAGGTCGAGAGTCCCTCCGACAGTCACTTAAAGCAAACAAGGGTATTCTCCAAAAGCGACTCCACCAAATGAAGAATCAGTGGTGGGCTAAACTCGCCAACCAAATCCAGATGGCTTTTGATTGTAATGACCTCAAACGCATGTACCATTTGCTTAAAAAAGCTTTTGGTCCTCAAACACTATCTACATCTCCCCTACTCTCAAGTGATGGAATTGCCATCATAAAGGATCCTAACAAGGTTCTCCTTCGTTGGACCGAGCATTATTCTGATCTCTTTGACAACCCCTCTAATGTTGATGAGGACGTCATCAATGGATTTTTATCACAACAGAAGCTTATCGACGAAATGTCCGTGTTCCCATCTGAGAATGAAATTAGAGATGCAATCAAGGAAGTGAACGTTAGGAGAGCTCCAGGGCTTGATGGTATTCCTGTGGAAGTCCTCTTACATGGGGGTGTTAAACTTGTTCATGAAATTCTTCATCTTATCACTGATGTCTGGAGGGGTGTTCCCGTCCATCAGGATTGGGTTGATGCAATTCTTATATCACTGTACAAGAGAAAGGTGGCCAGGACCGACTGTGGAAGTTATCGTGGGATAAGTTTGTTGGAAGCAGTTGGCAAAGTATTTTCCAGACTTCTACTCAATAGATTGTTAAAGTATATTTGTCCATCCGTCATTCCAGAAAGCCAAAGTGGCTTTCGTCCGGGCAGAGGAACCACGGATATGATTTTCTCTGCTCGGTAGTTGCAGGAGAAATGTACTGAACACTGCGTTCCGCTTTGTCCGGTTTTTGTTGATTTGACTAAGGATTTTGACACGGTGAACAGAAGTGCCCTATGGATAATTCTGGGGAGGTTGGGATGCCCATCTCAATTTCTACAATTACTCAGGGAGCTCCACACGATATATAGACACTGATCTTTGTATGAATAGTTATACATATATATATACATATATATATATATATATATATATATATATATATATATACATAAATTAATATAGAAAGATGTTTGTGTTTATTATACGCAAATATTATGTTTGTGTTTATTATTACGCAAATATTATGCAAGTCTAAATCGTGTAGAATATTTTCATATATATAATTACATATAATAGGTAACTAAAGCTAATAATCCCATAAAAAATACTAATCTAATAGGGAACGAGCGGAACCAGTGGAAATTTCACAGGGAACTGTGGAAATTCCACAGAGGACTGTGGAATTTCAACATCAATCATAGTAATATATTGATGTTTGCATTCTGTAGATGTTCAGTATAAATAGAGAAATTCTGATATTATTCTACATTTTTTGTTAAAACTGCAAACAATCTAAGCTAGTACGAACGCCCGGCAAAGCCCAGTTGTAAAGTACGCTTAAATATGAAATTTTAGTTCTGCAGATTTCGAATATATTATTACAGAGTGAATGTTTTATAGATTTTACAATATTATAAAGTTGCGATTTCAAAAATAAAAAATATATCGATATGACTTGGGTGAATAAGCTTGAAACACAACCGAAATTAAAATTTATGAAAAAAAATATATGCATATATATATATATATATATATATATATATATATATATATATATATATATATATATATACGTAAGGTGAGTGCAGTCAGCCATAATCGAAACAGAAACCAAAACTTATGAATAATTTTTGATAAAATATTTGCATAAAAAAGATTATTGAAATGCCATCAGTTATAATCGAAACCCACACCTAAACTTATGAAGAATTCTTGATACAATTATTTATTAAAAAAAAAACAGATGACTTAAGTGCTATCAGCTATAATCGAAGGATGTAAACGTGACACAGAAAATAACACATGCTATCGTATTAATATATAGATTAATTAAAATGAATGTTTAAAAGAATATGCAAATTATCTAGATTTTTTGAATATGAATACAATTCAAGCGCCCATATATAACAAAGTTGTATTTACTTTTTAAATAATTAAAACGGATTTTTAGATGATATCCATACATAAAACCCTAAGTTATATATATATATATATATATATATATATATATATATATATATATACATGTGTGTGTGTTTTCTTAATTTCATGCTAACTAGCAATTCTAAAGCAGTAATGAAGATGGTGTGCGGCGTTACACATAATCTTGCGTCATGGGACAAAATCCCTCTGTGACCAGGTTCAATAAGATGTGCCCCAACGCTAAGACCCAGGGGTTACACTTTTAACTTTTTCTAGTGATGCACACTTCCAGATTAAACCAGACACTCTTCAGTCACTAAAAATTACCAGTCTAGTGCCCAGACCCCACAAAATGCGCACGACTCAATATCTTTAACATGCTGACTGACAGCCTATTGTCCGACGTTGTGGTTTGATTCCTGTATAGATCCTCTGGTAATACTGACCTGTCGCTTCTCTGAAACCGCAGCTTGGGTATCAAAGTTCAGCGTAGATCTGAAGTCAACAGCCAACCAACAGTAAACGAAAACATCAGCGATAATTCTTTAATAAAATAAGTTGCATAAAATAATTCTTCTTGATGCAGTTCATGCAAAGAAAAGTTAAACGATTTGCGTTTTATCTTGGATATAAGAACAGCCTAATCTTTGGGATGCAGGATTTTCAATTTATGTCGATTTCTGCATGTATTTCTGACTACTCGGCCAGTTGTTGGGAAAGTATTTTATTACCATTCGGCCATTTTGGAGTCGTCAGCTTTGGTCTGCCGGCCGAAGCTCACATGTGCTGTTTGGAAGCCAGCAAACTAAGCCTCTTTTATATAATAAAACAAATGTGTTTTTTTAAATATAAAAACAACATTAATTCTCCACATTTCTCTTGGATAACCGCTTCATTCTCCTTTCTCCTTTGCCTCTTTTTCATCTGAATAGTTTTCTCTTGATTTACTTTTCTCTGAAATGTTATTTTGACTCCCTCCCTCCCTATCCTTAAATTCTTTTTCTTTGTCTCTCCTCGTCCGCACTTTTCAAAAAAGTCATGACAATCATTTTCTACATACTTAAAAACTTTGCTATCGAAAATAAACCAACGAAGAAAAACAAAGCGTCTTTAAAATTCTTTTTCGATATATGGCATATAATTGACAACCGAGATTTCTACTAACGTTAATGAGATTTTTTTGTCAGGTCTACGCCATTAAGTGATTCATGTTTTTTGATATACCGAAATTTGGAACATCTGGAATTTTTAATCAATTTCAACTATACCTGAATCGTTGTAGTCGCAGAGCAAAGTAGCCTGGGGTCGCATAACATCAGAAATCGTGTTACACAACAATTCTATACTTTTATCTTGCGTGTTATTTCCTTTAAAAAAGACTATGTTTGAAATACTATTGAATGAGGAGAATGTCCCTGTGTATTCTCTGCTTTTTAAATGTGAAAGAGTTTATAAATAATGTAATTTTTTTATTTGACCCATTTTATCTTGACATATATATGTATACTTTTTTATGATAATTGTGCAGCATCGTTGTATAAAACGGCCTGGACAGACCGATTCGACTCCAGTACATGCAGTAGACACTACATAAATAGTTTTTTTTTAGAAAAGTATTAATGTGTTTGTATATATAAGGTTGACAAGAAGGTTCTTGCGACAGTTTTAATTTTGATTTCAAATGCTGCATTTTCCAATAAGTTTTTCTAATAATACCTTTACTTTATATATATATATATATATATATATATATATATATATATATATGATATTAAATAGCGTGTTTTTAATCGTTTGAATTACAATCGTTCTAATACAAATACGTGTTCCTTTTTAAACACTAAATACAAGACAGAAAAAAGTAAATTCGCACAATTTTCTTTCAATTTAAGCTAAACCAAAAAGCTGCTGAAACATCTCGCTATATTAACCAAGCGTTTTGCCCAATAATCAGTAATGAATGCAAAGCACAATGGTGGTTTAAACAATTTCTTTACGGCGACAGGAGCATTGAAGATGATGAGCGTATAGTCTTCAGTCTTGACAGACTATGCATACTCACGGTAAAGGCGCCTGCGCGTGAAATATTTGTGGCAAGAGTTGCGCAGTATCCAACCATACCTCTCCTTAGTCGGCATTGTTGAATACCAGTGGCAAGTGGAGGTTCAGGACGATTGCAAACAATGTTGAGATAAGCGGAAAGCACATACAGCACCTAGAATTCCCAAATGGTAACCCATCTGGTACTAGCCAGGCTCAACCTTGCTTAACTTTGGTGATCTGACGAGAACAGGTGTGCCAATGTGATTATTCTGTACAATGACAGGAATGATGAGCGTAGTGGTTGGCCAACGGATATTGACAACGATCAATTAAAAGCCTTAGTCAAACCCAATCAACGCACAACTGTTCTAGAACTTTTAATTACACGTAACGCATACGACGATTTTCAACCACTTGAGAGATTGGAAAGACAAAAACGTGATAAATAGATGCCTTACGAATTGAACGACAAGCAAAAGAAACGACATTATGTAGTGTCATCTTCCTTTTCTTTAACGCAATAAGAACTACCCGTTTCTGACCGGGATGTAATTTGCAATGAAAAGTGCGTTCTTTACTACAACTGGCGACGCTCACCTCTGTGGTTTGACGCCGACTATGTTCCACGACACTCCCTGAAGCTAGAGTTGCACCAAAAGAAGGTCATGTTGACTGTTGGTGATCTGCGACCGATCCCATCTGTTACAGTTTTTCTAATGCAGTCGAAACAATACCTGCGAAGAAGTACTGTCAACAAATGGAGGAAATACATCAGAAATTTCGACAACAAATCCCAGCATAAGTCAACAGAAAAGGCCCAATTCTCCCGCACGACAATTTCCGACCACACTTGGCTAAACCGACCTTGAAGAAGTTGAACGAATTGGACTACGTAACCTTGCCTCATCCGCCATACTCTTCTCACCTCTTACCTACCTAATACCACTTTTAAAGCATCTCGGCACTTTTCTGCGTGAGAAATGCTTCAATATCCTAAGCGATATCAAAAACGCCTTCAGCGACTTGATTGCTACCAGAACGCAAAATACTAGCAGAAATACACTTGCTATGCGTAGGCAAAAGTGTATTGATTCTGATGTTGTTTATTTCGATCAATAATTTTTTTTATTTGATCTGAGGTATGTTCATCTGAATTTGAAAGTTAACACCGAAAGAACTTTCTTGTTAACCCAATATAATGACTTATACACAACGGCCACTATCATATTATGATATATTTACATTGCATTGTAAATCTGGTGTTGCAATCTGTTTTTATGATACACTTTCCAAGAAGACCTTTTAAATTAAGAATGGGCGTCGTAATTATCAAGGAACTATGATGATAATCGGCGAGTGAATCAAATGAATCGATTCATCATAAATGGATCGATTTATCTTAAACAAAAATCTTATTGAACGCATTCAATGGAAAAGAAATGGACCTTTAGCTTTCGTTAATCTTGCATTCAGATTTTTCAAAGTTTGAATCGATTTTTTTATTAATTAAATACAATGTCTTAAAATTTATTATTAATATATTTTTAATATCATCATTGATCGTTTTATTAATTAAAATTGAAACGTTTTTTTTTTAATCATAGTTGAAAATTTGTAAATAAAAATTAATCTTACTTTAATTTGATTTTTAAATTGTTCAATAGAGGGTCACGAGTTGTCATTGTGATATTCTTCGGGAAGTCATGTATCGTATCTGCCAGTATCATTTTTCGAGTAATATATATTCTCAGTCGAATCCTCACTGATTCGAGGAAATTAAATGCGAGTTTCAAAGTTAGATAATTCCTGGTCAGTTGTGAGATTCGTGTCAAACATTGCACATCATTTCCTTTTTTCTTCTTCCCTTCCCCTGCATAGTTAAGCTGAGTTTTGCATGTTTCGTGACGAGAACAACGCAGTAATATAGAAACAATAGAATTGTTTTCTTTTACTCGTGCAGTTTAATAATTATTTTCTCATAAAAATGCGTCCAGGCGTTTTGAAATAGGAAAACAGTGACACTAAATGATTTTTTGTGACCATAAAACGTTATTCACATGCAACTACATATTACGACATACTTCAGCTGAAAGATTTTTACTAGTTGTATTTTCAAATCATGTAGCCATAGGATGGACTATACAAAGGTTGGAAATATCGTGCACAGAACTGGTTCTAGTAATACGATAGTAATCGAACAAAGCACGCAGAGTTATCAGCTATACGTATTTCTCTCTTTCTTTTTCTCTCGCTCTCTCTCTCGAGATATATATATATATATATATATATGTAATAGAAAAATCTTATCATTGACAATTTATTTAAATTTTCGAAAAAACATAATTCTGTAAAGAAGGTATACAAAATTTTAATACTCCGACTATATATATATATATATATATATATATATATATATATATATATATAGTCTTTAAAACATTTAAAACCTCAAAAATGCCATCTATTTGAACATTGTTTTGTTAGTAAGTCAATTTATCTCCAGAATCGATGAATAATTTTACTTATAAGAAAGAACAATAGTACCAATGTTCTTAAGGGGACATGAGTTGCTTATCATAAAACCCTGATTCCCGGATTTAATAACAAAACAGTATGTTAAATCCTTGCTTCAAAGCTGTGGTTATCAAACAGAATCTGCCTTAAAACACATGAACAAAATTTTTTTTAATACTGGATATATTTTTCCTCCGAATAAACTTAGACTAACCAATTCATCTAATTTAAAAATTATATATCTCTTACCTGTGTTATCCTCCCCTTCTTTGTTATGGTCAATATTTTTCATATATTCACATTTTACTTATGCGTACCATTTCTATAATAGTTAAAAAAGATCTACATAGGATATGCATAAAATATGTCTGAAATTAAAAATAATATTAATATATAAATTTTTCAAACATCATCTTATATGTATTGTTTATATATATATATATATATATATATATATGTATATATATATATATATATATATATATATATATATATATATATAAATAATTTAGATAGATTATACTGTTGCGCTGGAGGGTACATAGATAAAGACCAAAATACCCAATACTTGAGGAGTCCACATTTATGAGAGAGGGGATAGAAAGAGCAATCCTTATGACAATGTAGCTAACAAATAAATGTGAAGAAAAGTGTATTTTTTAAAACAGGATAGAGATGCATAATCGAAGAGGAGGAATACAGGCAACCTTTGGAAGTATCTTTCAATACAAAGTTCTTTATACAAGACACTATAGAAAAAAAACATATTGCATTGTGGTTGGAAAACGTACAAAAAAGGCTTACATAACAAATGCAAGACGTTTGTGGCTGTTGGTTGGAATTCGATGCTGGCTACGTTGCTACATTGCCATCTTTTCTTGACACCTTTCAATTCCTAAGGAGGTTCTGTCTGTCTTCCCGACTCGCCCGAACTGTACCTGATTGAACTTCTTTGACTGCTTGAGTTTTAGTCCAACTTAAGTGTATATATTGATTCTATACTTTTTTGTGACGTCAGCACGCTGGCCAAACATGTGAGTACCATGCACATGCTTCCAACACGTGCCCTGGTAACACAAGTCCCAGATTGTCTCTGGCCATTCGTTAATTCCATTGTTCCATTATTCCTTCTCCGAGCCAAATTAACCCAACACAATTTTCTTTTCATCGCGTTCTATTGTTGTATTAGTTATTTCTAATTTGCATTCCCCACTACAATGTTTTCCTGGAATCGTATCTTACTAATAAAATGTATGCATTTTAACTTTTAATAACTGCGTTCAATTCCAGAATTCTCCTCCAATAATAATATTCGATACTAATTACTTTGTTTCGAACCAAATAATCGGAGAGGCCCCCTTCAATATGCAACAACTCTTTCCATCTCATTTTTTTTAAATGTGCGCATTTTCAAATGCGTATACATTTTCTCTATTTCGTACCTATACCCTAACAAACTCCTGAAAGTCTTCACCACCCCCTATCTGAGGTAAGAAAGATCAGACCCCATCCATAAAAATAAATAATTTTGGTCAGCCCTTCACCAAGTCTACTAATTTTATTCAAATCGGAACCTCCACCCAATCTTCCTGGAATATTTTCTTTTGGGTGTAGAGTACAACCTCCATATAATCAATATCATCGGCTTCTAATTATATAAGATACTTTCTATCATAACGGTTTACTTTGATTTCCTTGCTTCGAATTTTAAGCACTCATTAGAGACACCGGAAAACATCACCCTTAACTAAATACACAAGCTTCTCTGTGCCAAATCCTACTACGCATGCTAAATCCCTATGATGATGGTTTTGTGTAATTTTTCCTTCCTTTCCATAAGAGGTCCCAAGACCCAAAGGCAGGGTCCATCCCACATTCATACCACTCTAAAAATGTATAAGGTATCTTGTTTCATCATTATTCTTGTTACCTGTTGATGATATATTTTACTTTCCCCTTACTTCCTAATGAAACCGAAAGTATGAAATAGATCATACTAGCGTAAAATTGAAAAAAACAACGATGAAGCAGAGGGAAATGGGAAAAAATGAAATGTATTTAATTTTCTAATTCTGCAACGCTTACCTCATTTTATCACGTTCTGAAAACCTGCCTACTTAATCTGAGTGATTTGCCTAAATGATGGCTACATTATCATTTAATGGACCTAAAAGATCTACCGTGCCTGTTCTCGTCCGCTTATTTAATTGTATGTCGAGAATTATCTCTGATTCGAAACCAGCTTTTTACAGTCTGCCTTATAGGTACATACATGCGGATTTCATATTTTTCTCTTAACAGGTATAACTAATATTGTGTTTAAACCTTGCAAGTGACTTTTCCTGCAGAAAAAGAACATTAAAAAAGCCAACATTTTTTAAGTTTCTCACTTTCTGAAAACCTTACATAAATATCCGCGTTAATTTTACTCTTGTTCCTTCTTTAAAATGCGAATAATTTCTAGGCCAACCGCTCGTCTAAAAACTGGATTTTAATTTTATAATTTGTTTGGAATGTCCTGCTTTTTCTCGTTTGAATTTACTTTTCTATATAAATATTGGCATCGGATTCCTTCAAAACGAAATACCATTAACATTGACATGCAATTCTTTTTGGAAGATTTCTGTTAACAAAATAAAATAGAACATATTTTCACGTCGTCACAAACCATCACATATTAACCCCAGTGCTCAGTATTGTCATTTCTTTTTCAAAACCCCCAAAAAACAAACGGAAAGCTACAAAATTTAACATTAAACTTGTATCAGAAATATACACTTCAACTGTTTGCATCTTTGCCAATAAAAAATGCATATACATTATAATTCGATTTCAAATACATGCAAGACAAATTAACACAATACAAGTTTACGTTATAAGTTCTTTCGCACCAAAAGTAAACACATCGTCTGTACATTTTAACACACCTTTAAAAGTGCAACAGTAGGCACCTTGTCAATTTGATTCAGAGATTAAACAAAACAAATCCCTTAATCAAAACAATAAAGCCACAATTCAAAAATTTAAAACCTAATGCCATTCGTTTTTTTGGCAATGATGCAAATGGATCATTGGTAATTTCCTTTTCTTTATCTTCTTTTTTCTTTATAAGTTCAACATATATTTCTTTTTCTCTCTTTTTTCTTTTAATCGAGACATTCAACAATTTGTTCTTTTTTAACATTGTTTTCATACTTTTTTTACGGCATATCGACCTTTTTAATTTCTGTGTGCGGGTTTATTGATTTATTTATTGCCTTTGCCTCTACTGCAATATTTTCTTCAACTCATTTAATTTAATTTGGGCCCTTATTTCTATGTTTGTTTTTATCTTTTTTCTTGACGTTGTGTGTGTGTATGTGTGCGTGTGGCAATCCAGATTTTTTATGTATGCGTATGTGCATTCTATCAATGCCTGATTTGAATTGATTCTTTTGTTTAACGCCATATCAGCCCTTTTTATATTATTTACTTGCTTATTTTGTAACAGTTTATTTTCTTTAGTGTGTGTGTTCTTCAACCTTTTTCGTCTGTTTTTTTCCGTTTTTAACTCGCCTAGAATTTATCGTACTATTTTGGACCCTTATTTTTTACGCTGTGTCTTTTATTTTCTTTTTCTTTTAGTTTTCTCTTTGTGCGTAGTAACTCAGGATCCTTTACGATAGCTTGCAGAAGTCTGTGGTCAACGGTCACCAAATCGCTAGTGTTATATATTGGTGTTTGTGAGGTATTTACATCACGGAACGTTACCAATCGCACGTGTTGTATATAGGTGTTTTTGACATATCTATGTCGCCAGACGGCACCAAATAGCCATATGTTCTCTTGCAAGGTACACAGAGACGAGACGAAGACACCAAATAATTGGGGGGGTTCATATTTATAATGAAAAGGATAGAGATAGCAATTCTTATGACAGAGGAGTTGAGTGACAGATGTACAGAGAAGTGTAATGGCATTTAATTAAATGGTGGATGATGCATTATCAATGAGGGGAGACACAGTCAACGTTTGAATAGGGTCTTCTGACACTAAGTTCTTTATAAAAGATAATGGAGACAAAAACATTACATTGTAGTTGAAAGACGACCGAAGACAAAAGGCTTACATAATAAATACAAGACGTTTGTTCATCCAGCTGGTGATTAGAATTCGATGCTAGCCACGGTGGCCAAACATGTGACTTCCATGCACATGCTTCCAATACGTGCCCTGGCAACACAAGTGCCAGATGTTCTCTGTAGACATTCCTTAATTTCATTTTTCCATTATGCCTGCTCCGACCCAAATTAAACAAACATAACATTCTGTTTTCCGAATTCGTTTGTTGAATAAGTTATTCTAATTTGCATTCCTCGCTACAATGGATAATTCACTGAATTGCTGGAGTAATATTTAATTACCAAAAAGATATTCATTTTTACCTTAAAAATGTGCTTTGGTTACAGAATTTTCCTTCAATAAGATTATTCGAATTTAATTACTTCATTTCTAACTAAAAACCGGGAGCAGCCCCCTTCAATATGCAACAATATATTACTCATGGTGTTCTGGATATTTTCGATTAATTAACTTTGGTTAATTTGATATGATTATAAAGCACCAGAAGCCGATTAAAAAATTTATAAAATTGTTTAAATGTTTTTCCACTATCTGTGTAAATCATTCTTACTCACTAGATACTGGTGGGAGAAAATTTATCAAATTTAGGGTATGCATGTATATATATATATATATATATATATATATATATATATATATATATATATATACATACATATATATATATGTGCATATATAAGTATATATATGTATATATATATATGCATATATATGTATATATACATATACAACCATATATATGTATATATACATATGCATATATATGCACATATATATACATATATATATGTATATATGCATATATATATATATACATATATATAGTTTGTTAGTGATTAAAATATATATAAGACACTTAAGCTACACATAATATTCTGCGTTTAATCAGGCATCATCCTGACAAATTCTCACGAGAATGAAACGCGGAATATTCTGTGTAGCTTAAATGGCATACCTATTTTTATAACTTACTACCTAGCTCTACCTGTGTATCGAGCACTGGTGAAGTAAATACTGTCAACTTTACGCATAACATTATATCTCCGTATATCAATTTATGTTATTAAATGAAGTAATGATATATATATATATATTAAATGAAGTAATGATATATATATATATATCATTAGTAATGATATATATATATATATATATATATATATATATATATATATATATATATATATATATATACCATTACTTCATTTAATAACATAAATTCATATACGGAGATATAATGTTATGCGTAAAGTTGTCAGTATTTACTTAAACAGTGCTGGATACACAGGTAGAGCTAGGTAGTAAATTATAAAAATATATATCATTTAAGCTACACAGAATATTCCGCGTTTAATTCTCGTGAGAATTTGTCAGGGTTATGCCTGATTAAACGCAGAATATTCTGTGTAGCGTAATTGTCTTATATATATTTTTTCATAACTAACTAACTATATATATATATATGTGTATATGAATATATACATATATATGTATATGTATATATATGCATATATATATGTATATATGCATATATATAGTTGTATATGTATATATACATATATATGCATATATATACATATATATACATATATATATATATTCTTCAGAAAATTTAAATGAAAATATATCCACTAGTATGCAAATTCATTGTTTTTCGGTCTTAAAAATATTATTAGACGTAATTTTTTAAGTAAAACCATTCCAATCAAATAAAATTGCTCAATAGTCCAGATAGACGAAATGAAAAAAAATTTATGTATTTAAATTTTATGATATGAAAAAGTTTATATATTAAAAGTACAGTATCCTTTTCCTGCCTCAATATCTAATTCCCTTATATTATGCATCTAAAATGTTTTAAAAACGTTAATATTCTATGTTTATTGCTTTTAGCAAATAAGCTGCAAACCAATAAATATATTTGCTAATATTTTACCTCTGATGAGATGAATAAGCATCAAAAACGTTTTAATCGCATAATCGATTAAACGTTTATTAATTACCCGGTATTCCACATTTTAAGTCGGTAGGTTGAGAATTGTTCTTACACACATTCTTACTTTTATAGATTAAATACTTTTTTAAACATATAATTATATACATATATATATATATATATATGCAGATATAAGTATATGTATATGTATATATATATATATATATATATATATATATATATATATATATATATATACTCGGGTTTTTTTTTATATTCAAAAGTAATGGACTAATGAATTCAACGATGTTGTTAGATAGTGCTCAATAAAAAGAGCTGATAATACTTGTTTATTGTTATATAAACTTGCTCACATCCCGCTGCTACAAATAGCCACTTGTTTCAATCAAACAACAGATATCATCAGGCAGCGACTTGACTATTCAAAAGTTCAATGAATAATGTATTTTTATTTTAGGTAGGAACTCTTTAGAAGTTGGAGTTAAAAAACTTAAAACACAGGACTTTAATTAAATAAAAAAGTAAAAAGGGAGAGGCAATTTAAATAAAGTTAAAAAAGATTACAATGGGGAGAGAGTGATTGAGAAGAGAAAAAAAAGGAATAGAGACAGAAATAGAGAAAGAAAATATAGAGA